>NW_026578702.1:7500-10000 GCF_029603195.1 Condylostylus longicornis
ACATATGTTATGCTCGACAGGCAATAATTACTTTTCATGAATGAAAAGTAACCTGAGTTGGTAAACATGTTATGCCCACCCGATGAAAAAAATTTTTTCAGCCTGGTTTGATATTTATCAAAGGCAAAATAAGCCTGATCGGGACATATGTTATGCTCGACAGGCAATAATTACTTTTCATGAATGAAAAGTAACCTGGGTTGGTAAGCATGTTATGCCCACCCGATGAAAAAATTTTTTTCAGCCTGGTTTGATATTTATCAAAGGCAAAATAAGCCTGATCGGGACATATGTTATGCTCGACAGGCAATAATTATTTTTCATGAATGAAAAGTAACCTGGGTTGGTAAACATGTTATGCCCACCCGATGAAAAAATTTTTTTCAGCCTGGTTTGATATTTATCAAAGGCAAAATAAGCCTGATCGGGACATATGTTATGCTCGACAGGCAATAATTACTTTTCATGAATGAAAAGTAACCTGGGTTGGTAAACATGTTATGCCCACCCGATGAAAAAATTTTTTTCAGCCTGGTTTGATATTTACCAATGGCAATATAAGCCTGATCGGGACATATGTTATGCTCGACAGGCAATAATTACTTTTCATGAATGAAAAGTAACCTGGGTTGGTAAGCATGTTATGCCCACCCGATGAAAAAATTTTTTTCAGCCTGGTTTGATATTTATCAAAGGCAAAATAAGCCTGATCGGGACATATGTTATGCTCGACAGGCAATAATTATTTTTCATGAATGAAAAGTAACCTGGGTTGGTAAACATGTTATGCCCACCCGATGAAAAAATTTTTTTCAGCCTGGTTTGATATTTACCAATGGCAATATAAGCCTTATCGGGACATATGTTATGCTCGACAGGCAATAATTACTTTTCATGAATGAAAAGTAACCTGGGTTGGTAAGCATGTTATGCCCACCCGATGAAAAAATTTTTTTCAGCCTGGTTTGATATTTATCAAAGGCAAAATAAGCCTGATCGGGACATATGTTATGCTCGACAGGCAATAATTACTTTTCATGAATGAAAAGTAACCTGGGTTGGTAAACATGTTATGCCCACCCGATGAAAGAATTTTTTTCAGCCTGGTTTGATATTTACCAATGGCAATATAAGCCTTATCGGGACATATGTTATGCTCGACAGGCAATAATTACTTTTCATGAATGAAAAGTAACCTGGGTTGGTAAACATGTTATGCCCACCCGATGAAAAAATTTTTTTCAGCCTGGTTTGATATTTACCAATGGCAATATAAGCCTGATCGGGACATATGTTATGCTCGACAGGCAATAATTACTTTTCATGAATGAAAAGTAACCTGGGTTGGTAAACATGTTATGCCCACCCGATGAAAAAAATTTTTTCAGCCTGGTTTGATATTTATCAAAGGCAAAATAAGCCTGATCGGGACATATGTTATGCTCGACAGGCAATAATTACTTTTCATGAATGAAAAGTAACCTGGGTTGGTAAGCATGTTATGCCCACCCGATGAAAAAATTTTTTTCAGCCTGGTTTGATATTTATCAAAGGCAAAATAAGCCTGATCGGGACATATGTTATGCTCGACAGGCAATAATTACTTTTCATGAATGAAAAGTAACCTGGGTTGGTAAGCATGTTATGCCCACCCGATGAAAAAATTTTTTTCAGCCTGGTTTGATATTTATCAAAGGCAAAATAAGCCTGATCGGGACATATGTTATGCTCGACAGGCAATAATTACTTTTCATGAATGAAAAGTAACCTAAATTGGTAAACAAATTATGATTTAAGTAATGCTTATTATAATAAATATATCAATACAATACAGGTATTGGATATGGGAAGCATATTTATTGATTATTAAAATTTTATGTGTAAATCTATGTATGACCACTTTTTGATTCAAACGTACATTTTTTAATTACATTTTTTTTCATGAATGAAATTGGGCCTGGTTTGATAAACATGTTATGCTCGCCCGATGAAAAAATTTTTTTTAAAAAAAATTTTTTTTAGCCTGATTTGATATTTATCAAAGGCAAAATAGACCTTAACGAGACATATGTTGTTATGCTCGGCAGGCAATAATTATTTTTCATGAGTGAAAGGTAACCTGGGTTGGTAAGCATGTTATGCCCACCCGATGAAAAAATTTTTTTCAGCCTGGTTTGATATTTATCAAAGGCAAAATAAGCCTGATCGGGACATATGTTATGCTCGACAGGCAATAATTACTTTTCATGAGTGATAAGTAACCTGGGTTGGTAAACATGTTATGCCCACCCGATGAAAAAATTTTTTTCAGCCTGGTTTGATATTATCAATGGCAAAATAAACCTGATCGGGACATATGTTATGCTCGACAGGCAATAATTACTTTTCATGAGTGTTAAGTAACCTGGGTTGGTAAACATGTAATGAAAAATAGGTCAAATCGAGACATTATGTTGGTTATGCTCGACAATCAATAATATTTTTATCATAGTAGGTCAAC
>NW_026578703.1:0-12500 GCF_029603195.1 Condylostylus longicornis
AATAATAATAATAATAATAATAAATAATAATAATAATAATAATAATAATAATAATAATAATAATAATAATAATAATAATAATAATAATAATAATAATAATAATAATAATAATAATAATAATAATAATAATAATAATAATAATAATAATAATAATAATAATAATAATAATAATAATAATAATAATAATAATAATAATAATAATAATAATAATAATAATAATAATAATAATAATAATAATAATAATAATAATAATAATAATAATAATAATAATAATAATAATAAAAATAATAATAATAATAATAATAATAATAATAATAATAATAATAATAATAATAATAATAATAATAATAATAATAATAATAATAATAATAATAATAATAATAATAATAGTAATAGTAATAATAATAATAATAATAATAATAATAATTGATACCTACTTATCGTCAACATCATGTAAACGAAGAATATCATTTGTATTATATTAAAGCAGTATATATATAATATTAATTATTATGAATATAACAATTGTCTCTTTCTATATAAAAATGAATATTACTGTATTAATATATGAATAATGCTTTCTCTATTTTATGTATATATTATGATTACATGTTAAATTATCTTTCCATTCAAATAAAGTTCTTATTGAAGTTAACATGGGTTATGGGCCCAGAATAAAATCTCTGTGGTCTTCTAGATAGATTGTAATCTTTTGAGTAAATAAATATATATATTTTTCACTTGAATAAAGGTCTGTGTGAACATGAACTTATAAGGAAAATAAATTAGAAACTATATAGTATTATTTGAATATAAAATCTTGGCTTTCATGTTTGCTTATTAAAAAATTTTTCAACTTATTGGAATTCATCAGTAACGTGTCAATTTGAAAACAAAAAGGAATCGTTTGAGATCTTGGTGATCAACGATAATTTTGGAATAGATCAACTATAAAATTAATCGCAAATTAAAATTAAATTCTTCGTAATAATTATTTTTGAATAATATTTCAAAAAAAAAAAAAAAAAAAAAATGGCACAAAACACCATGTTTAGATTCGACCAGCTTAACAATGAAAATTATGACACGTGGAAAATCCAAATGGAATCGCTTTTAATTGAACAAGATTTTTGGGAATACGTAAGGAATGTAAATGCAAAGCCAGAAGAACTTGCAGCATTAACTAGATGGAATAAAAATGACGCAAAAGCCAAAGCAAAATTATTATTGGCCATAAGTCCACCAATACTGAAAGATGTAAAAGATTGTGAAACATCACATGAGCTATGGGTTAGGTTACAACAAATATTTGATTCAAAAATTCCAACAAGAAAAGCTGCTCTATTGAAAAAATTAATATTAACAAAAGCAAATGATGACAATATTGAAGAACATATTTCAGATTTCTTCGATATAGTAAATAAAATAAAATCGATAGATATCAATATAGACGATGACCTGTTGTCGATTTTATTACTTTATAGCTTACCCGACAAATTTGAAAATTTTAGGATAGCTATCGAAGCTCGGGACGAGTTGCCAAAGCCAGGTGCACTTAAAATAAAAATTCTGGAAGAATACTATTCACGATCTACTCAACCATCAGAAGTTTTGATAGCTCAGCAAAACAACACATACTACAAAAGCAAATATAATTTTCAAAATAGATTTAAGAAGCCTCTAAGACATAAGATCATGTGTTATACCTGCAAAAGATATGGTCATAAATCGTCAGAGTGTAGAAATAATTTTTGCAAAAACGAAAAAAGTTCATTAGTTGAGGAATTATGTTTAAATATTAAAAATCAAAACAATAAATCATTGCTTTGGATTTTGGACAGTGGTGCTACTTCCCACATGTCAAATGATATAAAACTTTTCACTAACATACAAAACTTGGAGAATTTTAGGTTGAACTTGGCAAATGAAAGCACCACCGATGTCAAAGGTAAAGGTACAATTATAATTTATTTGAATGGCAGAGAAATCAAATTACAAGATGTCTTGTACGTACCAAAATTACGCACAAATCTAATTTCGGTAAGCAAAATTACTAACAACGGATTGCAGGTAAAATTTTGTGGTAATAAAGCAAAAATTTTCAATTTTAAAAATCATTTAATTTTTGAGGCTATACGAAGAAACAATTTATATGAAATACCAACTGATACATTGGAATATGCAAATTTTAGTCAGACAACAAATAATTTAAAACTATGGCATTATCGTTTTGGCCATTTAAATTACAAGAGCTTACAACAAATGATAAGAAATAAAGAAATAATTGGAATTAATGAAAATTCAATTTCACTGAATAATGAAAATCTGCCAAAATGCGAAATTTGCCTGCAAGGAAAACAGTGTCGTCAACCGTTTAAAACATTAAATAAAGAAAATTCAAAAAAAGAACTACTTCAACTTGTTCATAGTGATGTGTGCGGTCCAATCAATGTAACATCGTTAGGTGGAGCACGTTACTTCGTTACATTTACTGATGATTTCTCAAGATGGACTGAAATATACTTTATGAAAAATAAATCAGAAGTATTTACAAATTTTAAAAATTATAAAGCGAAAGTTGAATGTTTTACTGGTAAAAGAATTAAAATTTTGCGAACGGACAACGGAACCGAATATATAAACCACACCTTCTCAAATTTTATGAAACAAAATGGTATAAAACATGAAACAACTGATACATACTCACCACAGCAAAATGGCATATCAGAGCGAAAAAACAGAACATTATTAGAAATGACACGATGTTTATTATTTCAATCCAACTTACCAAAATACCTGTGGGCAGAAGCTTTATCAACTGCAAATTACATTCGTAATCGTTGTATTTCAGAAAGTTTAAATAATTTAATACCGTACAAACTGTGGTATAATAAGGATCCAAATGTTTATTATTTTAAATCCTTTGGTTCACTAGTATATGTGCTGAATAAATCGCCTAACAAAGGAAAATTAGATACCAGATCTTCACCATATTATTTAGTCGGTTACGACGAAAATTCAAAAACATATAGATTGTGGAATAAAACTAATAGAAAAATAATCAAAAGCAGAGAAGTAGCAATGGTAAATGAATGTGGTACAGAACGAGAAAGTGTAAAAGTAATCCCAAATAATATTTATGATGATTATGATTATATCAAAGAAGAAATTGTGAATATTGACAATGACACCAATAATAAAAATACCGAAAAAGAAATTGAAATTATACCGACAAAGAAAATCGAAAATGAAAATGTTAGTGAAAATTTAAATAAAGATGTTTGTCAACAAAATAATGAAAATGTTGAAAAAGTTATAAGTAAAGGAAGGCCAAAACTCTTGAGAACAGGCAAAAAGGGAAGACCAAAGAAATTATATCGCCTAAAATCACAAAAAGACAAAAGTCCAGAATCTGAGAAATTTCCAAATGATGATATTGATATTAATTATGAGACTGCTGAAGAGGATGTTTTTAATGTTTATGAAGAAATTTCTAGCCCAATGGATATTGAAAATAGTATATACAAAAGTGAATGGGAAACGGCTATTAGAAAAGAATTAGAATCACACATAAAACACAAAACTTGGGAGATTGTTGATAGGCCAAAAAATGTTAAACCAGTTGGATGCAGATGGGTATTTACCCAAAAGAATGATTCAGAACAGAATACTATTAGAAAAGCGAGGTTAGTAGCAAAAGGTTTTTCCCAAATTCAAGGTGTAAATTTCACAGAAACTTATGCGCCAGTTGCAAAAATGAAGTCTTTAAGGATCCTAGCAGCTATTGCAGTGAAATTTGATATGAAATTTTATCAGTTCGACGTTGTGACTGCATATTTAAACGCCACTTTAAAAGAAGATATATATATGGAAATACCAAAATATTTTGAACAAATAAATAAAGTAAAATTGAAAAAGAATAATGTATTAAAACTAAATCGCGCACTGTATGGTTTGAAGCAGAGTGGTAAAGAATGGAATTCTGAGTTAAATAGTAAATTAGTAAATTATGGGTTTATTCAGTTAAAATATGAACCTTGTTTATATATAAAAAAGTATAAAAATAAAACACTTTTCGTTTTAGTTTATGTGGACGATTTAATAGTAGCAAGTCAAGACGAAGATACTGTAAAATGGTTCAAATCAATATTAGAACAAAATTTTGAAATAAAATATCTGGGATTGGCAAAACATTTTTTAGGTATCGAAATCAATCAAGATCAAGGTAATATTACAATAACACAAAGAAAATTTGTCGAAAAAATGCTAAAGAAGTTTGGAATGGAAGCTTGCAATCCAGTAAAAACCCCTTTGGATTATAATGTTAAATTATCAAAGTCTATGTGCCCAAAAAATCAAAAGGAAAAAGATGAAATGGAAAACACTCCTTATCAGGAATTGATCGGCTCATTGTTATATCTTGCAACAACATCTAGGCCAGATATTGCATACGTGGTTAATTTTTTAAGTCAATTTAATTCCAATTATGGGCGAGCTCATTGGCAAGCCGCCAAAAGAGTCCTAAGATATCTTAAAGGCACTGCTTCTTACGGCTTAAAATATATTTTTAATGATAGCAAATTAATGGGCTTTACAGATGCTGACTGGGGCTCAAACTTGGATGATCGTCGCTCTTATACGGGATACATTTTCGTATGGTCTGGTAGCCCTATTTCTTGGGAAAGTAAAAAGCAAAAAACTGTGGCACTATCCAGTACCGAGGCTGAATATTTGTCTTTAACCGAAGCTGCTAAAGAATCGGTCTATTTAAGAGAGTTACTAAAGGAAATGAACTACAAAATCGCTGAACCTACAATTATTTTAAACGATAACAAAAGCGCCCAAATGATTGCTGTGAATAATATAAGGATTCGGTTTCTGGGTTATAGAATGTACAACTCGAACCACCCTGGAAATATAGCGCAAGGCGGAATGTCGATAATAATAAGAGAAAATATAGTGCATTGCGATTTGCACCAGATGCAAATCGAGGAGATTCAAATGACGGCGGTTCAGATCACTTCGACTAAGTAAAAATTTTACAGCGGCTGCATTATATTGTCACCCCAGATTTAAAATGACGACAGAAATGTTTCAAAACGTTCTGGCAGACCTAGGGTTCACTGATTAGGTTTTAAGGCATACTTCAACTAGAGGAAGGGAACTTAGGACAGCAATTGGCGACGGTGCCTTTTTCACTATACTGCGAAGCCAAAGTATTGGTCAAAAGATGTGAATAAATGTCCAGATTGAATAGATTTCTTCATAACAAAACATATTGCGAAAAATTTCATCGAGTTATATGATAACTATGATCTTAACTCAGATCATTCAGTGGTTATTCTTGAACTTAAGGAAAATATTGTAATGAAAAAAGCGAGACCTGCGCTGACAAATGGAACTACAGATTGGTCAAGATTTCGCTTAGAGGTTGAACGAAAAATAGATCTAATGAAAAGAATGAGAACGACCCAGCATATAAATGAAGAGGCCGAAAACTTTACTAAAATTATTCGAAATGCGGCTTGGAGTAGTTCGAAAATTAATGCTATTAGAAGGGGAAGCATAAACTATCCCCCACGTATACTAGCAAAAGTAAGACAAAGCAGGCGGGTGAGAAAGAGGTGGCAGCAAACTCGTAATCCTACTGCTAAAACCAGATATAATCGTGAATCGCATCAACTAAGACGCTGAAGAATACTCCTTGTATTAGAAAATACAAGGAGTATTCGGTTGACAATTATGTTCAAAATTTGACCACTTGTGAGAAAACCAATTACTCACTGTGGAGGGCAACAAAGAAAATGAAGCAACCTATCAAACATCTCGCTCCTATTAAAAACAAAGATCGATCAGAGGCAAAAACTGACAAGTCAAGGCAAATGCGTTTGCTGATCATTTGGCCGATATATTTTGTCCGCATGACAGCCAGGACGTGTATGAAAATGAGGAATCTGCTTTTGTTAAGGATAGCGTGACTATTCCAATTGTCAAGGAAAGAGATGTTATAGAGGAAATCTGGACTCTTAAATCTAAAAAGGCCCGGAATTTGACTTAACAACGGCCGATATTTTGAAAAAATTACCCAAAATGGGAATAGTGATGCTTACGCGCCTAAGTGATGCCTACGTGTATAAGGTTTAATTACGTGCCTGAAATTTGGAAAGTTGCAGAGATAATCATGCTGCACAAACCTGGCTAAACTATAAACAGGGCGACTTCTTATAAACCAATCTCATTGTTGCCGATGATTTCAAAACTGCTAGAGAAACTTTTATTGAGGAGACTTCAGCCTATAATTGAAAGTAAAAGGTTAATCCCGAATCATCAATTTGGTTTTCGCCGGAGCCACTCAACCGTAGATCAGGTTCATAGAATAACTGATTTAATAGAAAATTCATTGGAAGAAAAAACAATATGTTCTATCATATTTTTGGACGTAGCCCAAGCCTTCGATAAGGTTTGGCATTGTGGGTTAATAAAAAAACTTAGACGATTACTACCAAGGTAGTTTGTTGATCTGCTCGAATTTTACCTGACTAATAGGGTATTTCGAGTTAAACAGAAAGAGGAGTACTCTTCGCCCAGGGATATCAGGTCGGGGGTACCACAGGGGAGTATATTGGGCCCGATATTATACTTGCTATACACGTGTGATATTCCTGAATCGGAAATGAAAATGAATCTACACAAAAATTACAAAAGGCAAGTGACGAGATCTCAAAATGGACTAGAAAGTGGAATATAAAACTTAATGATATGAAATCAGTGAATTTCATTAATTCGAAAATTCACAATCCATTTTCGGTTTAGATAAATGGCATCTTGATTCCGTTGACAAACACGGCGTAGTATTCGGGAATAAAGTTGGACGCAAATCTCAGATGGAAGGAGCACATAAAAGAAAAGAGATCTCAACTAGAGGAGGAATACAGAAAGTTTGAATTCCATTTGGGAAGGCGTTCTAAGTTGGCAATATACAACAAAGTTTTGATATATAATCAAATATTTAAGCCTGTCTGGGCTTACGGTATTCAGTTATGGGGCTGGTGGTATTAAAAGAGAGTATTCTATTCACAAGCGCGTCAAATCAAAATCCCACAAAAGAGGAAAATGAAGGAACCTGAGAACAAAACCCCACAAATAAAAAGGTCTGACGCAGATATTATGCAAATGATGCATAGTATGTTGGTTAGGATTGACGAGATCTCTAAAAGATTATTAAAAATAGAAAATGCATAACCTGAGGTGTATACGGGCACACCAAAGAAATTAAGAAAAGATGTACGTAAATGAGGTTCGAATAGTAATTTGGAATGCTAATGGTATTCTTAATAAGAAACAAGAATTGGAGGTCTTTCTCAAAACGAGAAATGTAGGTATTTGTTTGCTGTCGGAGGCTCATTTGACATATTATACGAGCTTTTAAATAAAGCGCTATGATTGCTATAAAGCGGTACATCCCAGCAATCAGCCAAGAGGAGATAGTGCAATACTAATAATAGAAAGTATATAACATAATGAAGAATTCAAGATAGAACCGGCTGAAATTCAGGTGAAAAAATCTCGAAAGATGAAGAAGGACGGCTCTATCTGCCTTTTTCCTCAGACAGTGGGGGAACGTGACTCCTACCCTAAAAAATCACCTAAATTTTGAACGGATAAAACGCGCTTACTGGGTTTTTCCGTGCAGGAATTAAATACCTTCCATAAGGAAATTGATATTTCGTGTTACATCGAATGGTCTTGTTCGTTTAAGTCTTTCTGTCACAGCGCCATTGTCTAGAAGCCGAACTGCTTTCATATTTACATGCTGTTCTAGACGAGCCCTATGCTTTGTAGCCCAACTCCTAATTTCATCCACAACCAAAGGGATTCTTAAGTCCCTGTGGATATCACTGTAAGGTATATACGCGTGGCGAATTTACCATGCTTTATTCTGGAAGGTTTGAATCTTGTTAATGTGAGTCTTCTTGGCACAACCCCACAGTTGAATCGCATATCGCCATATTGGTTTAATGATTTGGTTATAAATTAATATCTTATTATCAATTGCCAAAATGGACTTACGACCTAGGAGCCAATAATTTTCTCTATATTCATTTTCTAATTCTATGTGTTTCTTCTTTATATGCTCTTTCCACCTTAGCTTGACATATAAAGTCATTCCTAGGTATTTTGCTGAGTTATGGATCGCTACATTCGTTCCATTTACGTTAATTTGTGGCGGATTTACTATTTTCCGATTGGTGAAGTTTATGTGATTTTGATTCATTCAACCTCACCTTCCGATCTCTAGTCCACTGGCTTGTTTTGTTAATTGCCTAATGTAATTTTTTGTGGAATCGTCAATGTTCGCTCCTGCTGCCAATATTGCAGTATCGTCAGCAAAAGTGGCTATCGTAGCATTTTCTATTTGTGGCAAATCACTCGTGTAAAGCAGGTAAAACGTTGGGCCCAATATGCTGCTTTGAGGCACACCTACCCTTATTTCTCTTAGCGTGGAGTATTCAGCATCTTGTTTAATTCTAAATAATCTATCAGCTAAGTAAGATTTCAAAATTTCTACATACCGTTTTGCCTTTGTGCCATACCCAGTTGAATAGCTGTGCTACATTCAGAAACATAGATGAGCAGATTTCCTTATTTTCCAAGCTTTTTTCTATAATATTAGTTATTCTATGGACCTGGTCTATTGCAGAATAGCTTCTTCTAAAACCAAATTGATGGTTTGGTATTAGGTCCCTGTTTTCTATTATTGGCTTCCATATCAACTTTTCAAAAAGCTCAGACATCATTGGTAAGAGAGGAATGGGCCTGTATGACTTTGTTTCCCTTAAGGATTTCCCGGGTTTGGGCACCATAATTACCTCGGCGACTTTCCAAGCACAAGGAACATACACAAAATCCATAGCTGCATTCATGATTTTCGTCAGATGTTTTAATGCCTCGTCTGGTAGCTCTCTCAGTACTTCCGCAGCAATAAGATCAAAACCTGGCGATTTTTTCAACTTCAGGGATCTTATTTCTTCCGCAATTTCTAATTAAGTAAGTGGAGCTATGCTGCCTGATTCATTTGCGACAGATTCTACTAAACTTACATCTGAAGTTACTATATTGCTCCTCGCCCAACTGCCATTATTTAATCGATCTCTTTTTGCTCTTTGCCTTCCATAAGGAATAATTCGTTTCCTTCCTAGGTGATAAGTTCTATATATAATTTTCGTATGTTGCCGATTTAAATTCTTTTAAGATTTCCGATTTAAATTTTTCTTTTAAGCACCTGGGAGAGTCTGTTTAAACAGTTTTATCATCAGGGTGACACGAACGTTGCCATCTACGTCTGGCCCTTCTCTTTTCATCTATTAAATTAGTTATTTCTCCAGGATAGCTATTTGCTGTCGGTTTGTACTTTGACACTTTTGTATTGTTCCACGCAGCTTTTTGTATGATTTTAATAAATCCTTATAACTCCACATCAATTTTCAAATAAAACAATTTTTCGTATTTAAAGCTCGCCCAATCTGTAGCACTATTTGTTAAACTGGGCCTAAATAATGTTTTAGTTATTTTTTCAATTAGTTTTAATATGACAGCAGAGTGATCCGAATTAAAATCATAGTTATCTTCAAGATTTAGAAAATTTTCTGATATTTTTTGGTTATAAAAAAGTTAATAACATCAGGAATCTTGTTAGTGTCAGTAGGCCAATAAGTAGGAGTGCCAGTGGAGTGATAGCAACAACCTAGCTCTTGAATTGCTTTTCGTAGCTCTCTTCTTCTAGCTGAAGTGATTCTAGAAGCGCAATCTGTATGTTTGGCAATATAGTCCCCTCCTATTAGATATCTGTGTTCATGCTTGTGCAGGAGATCTTTAAAAATATTTTTCTTCATGCTGAAATTTGGTGGACAGTATAGAGCACGAACACTAAAGTCCTGTTTAGTCGATTTAATTTTTATCGAAATAAGCTGAATTTTAGCCATTTCTATCTGGAATTCTTCATTATGTTTTATACTTTCTTTAATTAGTATTGCACTACTTCCTCTTGGCTGATTGCTGGGATCAACCGTTTTATGGCAATCATAGCCGTTTATTTTAAGGCTCGTATAATATGTCAAATGAGCCTCCGACAATAAAAAAATATCTATATTTCTCGTTTTGAGAAAGAAGAAAGATTCTTGTTTCTTATTAAGAACACCATTAGCATTCCAAGTTACTATACGCACCTCATTTACGTACATCTTTTCTTAATTTCTTTAGTGTCCCCGTATATACCTTAGTGTATGCATTTTCTATATTTAATAATCTTTTAGAGATCTCGTCAATTCTAGTCAATATACTATGCATCATTTGCATAATATCTGCGTCAGTTCTTTTTATTTGTGAGGTTTTGTTCTCAGGTTCCTTCATTTTCCTGTTTTGTGGGATTTTGCTTTGAAGCGCTTGTGAATACAATACTCCTTTTAACACCTTGCTAGGTGCCGTTATTCTGTCTATTTTTGGAGTCCCTTGTTCATTAAATTTAACTTGGTTTTGTTTGGTTTTATTCTTTTTTGATCTTCAATTGTAGGATATTGGCTGATTTTGCCAAAGTTTTTGACGTTTAGCACGAATTAATTCTTTTGAAGTTGAGGTTATTTGGATTTCTTGATAGTTTTGTAAGTTAGGTTGTGTCTTGTATTTCTGGAAAAAAATACAGGTTCTTATTTTGTTCATCGGTGTCATCCCCGCCTGTGGCTAATTCTGGAGTTCCCCAGGGAATCCAAATGGCCCCATCTAGAATATGCGTCACAAGTTTGGTCAACAATACCCATATTAGTAGGTGTTTGCAATATCCATATTAGTAGGTTTGAGTCGATTCAGAAGATTTTTTTGCGATTTGGGCTTCGCCACTTTCCTTGGGAAGATCCTGTTTTAGATCATGTGTACTCGCAAACCCTCAGTTCCTTCTTACATTCGTCCCACCTAGATGGGCTGTTGCACTGCTGGATTGAATTATGCAGTCTCCTAACCTTCCTTCTGAATTAACCGATCTCGCTACACTATAGCGGTGATTTATTACACTTTACTGGCGGCTAAGAGGGCAATTTCCCTCGAAGGTAGCCCGCATAACCGTATTAAGATACTCAGTTCTTAGCATCAGTTGCCATTATTCTACATCAGTTACCCACTCTTATCAATGGCAGATTCCAAGATCGAGTACTCATCTCAATTTGCCCTACGGGAATTCCTGTAAGGTAACAACACATTCCGCTGCAAGTTTATCCAAAAACGAATCCAGCAGTGGTCTGAGAGGAAAGAATCCGCCGATACCACCCAGTTACTGACCTATAAACCCCCAAAGTTAGTATCCAAAGTAAGGTTTAGCACCTTAATTCTGTTCCTAACAACGAAAGTTGAGTCGCAGTCCCTATTACACATGCAAAGATTAGTATCACTTAGAAAATCTACTAAGGACTCACCCACTGATTCTCATTCAAGCTACCTCACAGAGTATAGGGCGCATTCACAACACAACACCCCACCAGCGCATTATTTCTCCGGGGGCGTCAATTCCTGGCGTGGTTTAATTACTAGTTCCAAACAAAAATTTTACCCATTTTTGATGTTCTAGGCAATGGTATATAATAGTGTACTCTTTACTGATTCACCTTACGTAATGCACATTTACAAGTTATAAGCGTATATTATTTGCATTATACATATATTATTTAACATCAGATATTATCTGAACATATAAATTATATGACTCAGTCTTTGCAAATATAAATTAATTATTAAAACTGCGAATAGTACTTGTTAACTGCTGCATTTCTAGTTCAATCTACGATTTAACCACATTTATATCAATTTCAGTATTCAGAAAAATTGTTTATAAATATCTTTATTTTGACAGTATAAATACATGATTTAAAATTCGGAATATATTTTTATTTTAATTGTCAAAAAAACTTTATTTTTTTATGGGAAACATATAAGTTGTAGATGTGTTACTCAAAATGCAGATCTTATTCTTTTAGCTTACGATGATTTGCAGAGCATGTCGGTGAACTAATTCTAGGACTACTTTGAGGACTGGTGCTACGACATTGTGAATGAGCGTTTTGTTGTTGGGCATAAATTACACTCAGGTGGTTTAATCCTCCCACATATTGTGATAACAAGTTTTGGAAATCTGGTAGCTTATAGTGTGTGTTTAAATTTTGTTGAAACAAGGCTTGATTGAAGTTTTGGTGAAAAGATATACTTGGCTGCCAATATTCTGGAAACGATGGCGGTATGTGAACAGATAAGTTGTGTGACAAATGGATAGGCAACGACATATCTGATAAACCTGAAATTATAAATAGAATTAATTCTTATTGTACGAAATTTTTAATTAGTAAAATTTTACTTATAGGTCTTATATAAAAAGTTTTATTTACAACATGTTTTCCATTAAACAACGGATGATGCTCGCATTCACTTTTACATAAGAACGGGGGTTCATTTACGGAAGG
>NW_026578704.1:0-37151 GCF_029603195.1 Condylostylus longicornis
TCTCAGAACTTTCGACTTGATTTGCTGCTGACCATTCATGACCCTCTCGACTAGCATCCATATCAGTCGAATCAACAGAGCTCACGTTGGAATTTCTACGAATTCTAGAAACAACGAAAATTGAACAAGAATTGGAAAATCCCTCCCTCACCGTTTATGGGGCATCACAACGACTTGTCCACCGCGGACATGAGCGTGCGGATTAACGTTCACGATACTCAACAACGTTCCAGTTTCATGCAAGTCGTCAAGGTTGACAACTTTTCCAGCATCTCGGCGAAGGACAACGTTCTCCGGGTTCCGCATGTCGGTTTCTTCAGGCAAATTTTCCGAGCTGAACAAAAAAGGTTAAATTTTGGGAAGCATCTTCTAGTTTAGAGAATACTTTGGGTGTCTTATCAAAGTTCAGTATTACCTTTGACATAAATCCACCCACATATCCATTTCCCTTATCTTTCACATTCATTAGAAATTCAAGAACGTCTTGATCGGGTATTTGAAGAATCTGATAGAAGCAGGAAATGCTGGACGTCGGTAGAGTGCCAGAGCGTATACGAGGTCGATTTTTGAGACAATGGAGTGTCCTGTTTCACTGGTTCCCTCTTGTTCACGCGTCGCAGTGCTGGAATCTGTATGTGCATTCAAAATGCTCATGACAGTTTCTCGTACGCGTCGATGACTTGGTTTCGAAGACGAACGCCGTTGAACGACGCGACGTCGAGGTCGTTTGTCAATCGATAGTTTGCTTTTTTCGCTGTTTCGAAGAAGTCGATTTTCCAAAGAGGCATCATCTTCAGCTCCAGAGTTTTGGGACGTTTCTGCATGTTCTGACGTCTCAACTGCCTTTTCTGCACACTCTGATGGATCAGAAGCCTTCTCGTCTTCCTGAATGCTTTGCGGATTTTTTCGCAACAGATGAGGCGCATCGACGAGCAGATGCCAGCACCCGAAAATGGGAATCAGAAAGGCGAGCGGATGGTGTGAGGGGGAGGGAGAAAGACAAAAGGGTATTCGAGGAAAAATGGCGCGGGCCGAGACGATAATTGTGGACACGAGGAAAGGGCCAATTTCTTAGCCGGCGCAAATGGTTTGTCGATCTCTCCATTCCGTTGAGTTCACATCGCAGAAAACCCCATCGCAGCACCGTGTGCATAATGTTGATGGCCACTCCTAATTCGAGAGCGAGGCCATTGGAAAATCTTCTTGGCGGGACTGGAACGGATCAGCGTGTGCCTAACGACCCGACAGTCGCATACGGACGAAAGGTAAAAACTGCTCTGAAATTCAATATGTTCTCAGAATCAAACAAATTTCCTATCGCCACAACTAGGAGAGATCAATGTCCTTCCAGAGGTGCAACGACAGTCTCGAGGAACGACCCTCAGATCTGTCCACATAATGCGCTAAAAGTGGAGGACTTGTTTTAAATCACTTTTCTCCTCGATGGATCCTCCGACGCCCAAAGCAAAACGATCTGTTCGATTTTCAGTCCCTCCTTCGCCCTCGATCACTCCCGAGCCCACTTTTCGATATCCTTCAACGCATCGTCCCGTTTACCCACCGCCTCCAATTTCCCCCGGCACTTTCCTATCGCCTACAACTTACTTTCCCACTCTCTCCGACCCACCAACTTCCCTTCCTTCTTCCTCACATCCTACAGTTTTCGATCCCCCTCCCTTGCTGCCTTCACATCATCGTTTTGAATCCCTAAATCCAAATCCCGTGAGCGGGTCTCGTCCTGTTTACGACGAGTCACCTCGCTTCGACCGTAGACGTAGATATCTGTTCCGACATGCTTGGACACCCGTGCCACGTTCAAAGGTTTCCCGGGTCTTTCCTGGGATTAGCGTTCCACCAACGGCGCGCCCTAAGACTCCCCGTCCCTGCCATGTGGCTCCCACATTGCCAGGTTTCATTCCCGTTATCGCGCGTCCCATGGCTAATCCTCCCCACCCCCGTTCTTCAGCGCCCTAGCCTTGGTATACCTGGCAATTTCGTTTCCGGTCGGCCGATCAAGCGCAGACCGGGTAATTTGATTGGCCTGCGAGGACCCCCATCACCACGTGATATAACAATTCGTTACACTGCACCTTTTGGTCAGTCAGGTTTCGCTTCCACCGGGGCACGTCCCCCAACGACGGGTCGTCCCGCTCCTGCGGTACCTCCTCCCGTCCGTCCGTTGCATGGATCGCCTGGTTCCGTTCCAATCCCCGCTCTGCCGAGTTTCATCCCGACCGTCCCATGCCCGATCATTCCTTTCCAATCGAAGAAGGGAAACGTGGTCTCCCTCGGCGAAGAGATCACTCCATTGAAAAACTCTGGCACTGGTCCTGAATATCCTGTATCGACTCATCCCTTCAATCCACCTTACAAGCTCAACGGTGATCCCATTGAGATCTTTATCGAATCTCTTTCTGATGCTAAGCGTTTGGCTTTGTTGAGATTTCTAATTGTTAAAAGCAAAAATTTCACACCGAGTACCAACCGATGGCAGAGATGTCCGGATCGCTACGGAACGGAAACTCCCGCTTGGAATGAGGTCCAACGAGGCTATTGGGACTTTGACGATCTGATATCTAAGGTGTTCACTCCTGCTCAGTCCTCAGTCCTTAATCAAGCGCTTCTTTCATTGAGAAAAGATGCCAACCAGATGGACCAACTTGATCATTGTTTGGGAATGTTAACGGACGCAGTCAGGAAGACTGAGGATCTACACCTACAACTTCGACAAGTAGCAGAACTCGAGGTAGGAAGACAAATCTATTCAGCACTTCAAAATTGGAAGATGCAAAATTATCCCAGTGCCTTCCTCACTGTCCTATCTCCTGTCTTTCCCGCTATCCCATCTTTCTCATTTTCCTCACTGTCTTATTTTCCTTCTCAGACGGGGTTTCCATTTGGCTCTACTGATGGTCCATTTGCTCCTCGTGATTATCTTTATTTCCATACTTGGGACATGCAGAATGTGAAATCCATCATTGTTCGTCCAATTCCGATCTCATTACGTTTGAAAGCAGGACTCTCATTTTTACAACCACGTTTTGTCCGTCCGCCAAGATCGTCCGAATCTCTTCCAATGAGTCGCAGATTAACGAATGACTTGCTTTTCATCATCTCTGATATTTTCGGTGAAAATTGGAGTGCGATTCAAGTTCTCATTGAAACCGCTCTCTCTTCATTCATCGCTCTTTTCATTTTGTTCTCCACTCCGTTTTCGTATCTCGGCACGCGTCTCATCGTTGGAATTTTGTGGTGTTTCCATATTTCTTTGATCAAGGAACGTCAATACGTCGCTCTCGAGAACGCTTGCGAAGACATCAACCGGCTGACCGGCCGCCTCGGGGTGAGTCCTTTGATTTTACATAGAGTGGAGTCTCAGCCGTCTCAGTGTGTCCCGAAGGAGATAATAATTGGCATTTATTACTTAACAATCGAATTTCTATTCCTTCCTCAGGTCGCATTCCATGCACACGAAATTGGTTTGTCATACGGTATCCGAATCGAGTTTCGGCACCATAAAGACGTCGTCAAGTATGTCAGGGAGAGAGAAGCAAGTTAGACGATACTCAAGATAATGAGAGTTCAAAACATCGATTAAGGCGTATTCGTTTACATGCATCATGTGTGTTCGTCTATATTCATGATTTTTGTATTCAGGACGAAGGACTTGTTCCTCAGATGGGGACAGAAGGCGCTCCGGGAATTCGAAGAAATGCACTCTCATCATCTACGGCTTCCTTTTCCTGAATCTTTTGTGCCGATTCCCTTGTTCCGACACGAACCTGCACGAGAAAGGAGAGGGTGGCCATCGGTTGGAGGACAGCAGGACGATCCGGGATATATGGCTCTCGTGTGGCGCGATTGGTACGCAAATTCTGATAATCTCAACAAGCAAAAAGAAGTTCCATCTGGGATCTGTTTTGGGGACACAGCATTTGGAACAGAAGACAAGAGCGATGGGGGAATCGGGGACCGAAGAGGAGCAGGAGAGTCTTTTGAAAGAAGGACGAGACAAGAAAGGGATTCTGGCGCGAATACGAAATTTCTTTTTCCACGATGATGATGATGAGCAAACTGAAGAGTCCCGACGTCCGAGCATCACGACACTAGCGACTGAAGTCTACCGAACCGCATTGGATGAGCTTGTCGAAAGGGAACGATACAATTTGCGACGGAATGCAGGCCTTGACTCCTTGATGTCACTCGTATTTGGACGTTCCCGGAACACTCGCGAACAAGAATCAGAACGACAGAAGCCGGAACGACAGCAGCAGCATCCCCTTTACAGAAAAAGAAAGTTTTCAACTCAGAAATCTGCAGAGGATGTCAGACGACATCGACTCTTCAGGGAAGCTCTCCGATGGGACAGACACGTTCCTGCCGTTCCGGGACAGTACCAATCCCGGGACACAAATCTACCGGCAGACTTTCAGTGGATGCTTGCAAAGCCTTCCTCAAGATCTCTCCAGCGTAACAATTACTTCTTCTATAAGAACGTCATGCCGCATCGATATCCACTCGAGACACAAAGAATGCCACGGCAATTCGCGACGGATTATTATCGTCTTTGGGACAGAATCGCGAAGTCGTCAAATCGCGTTGGACGTACCACGACCTCATGTAAATGGATGTACGACCGAACAGATCAGGATACAAGATGGTTACTCCAGTCTGCCTTGGAGCGACACGTTGCCGGAATGACTTATCGCTCGAATGTAGAACCAATCAACAAAGTTCAATTTGATATTCATACGCGATCCTTAGAAGCTGCAAGATATCTCAATGTCCCAAAACGCAAGGGAAAATGCATTCAGTATATGGACGTCGGAGTGACAGATTTCTTCTATGGCGTGATTCCTAAATTGCAAGATCAAATCGAAGCCCTTGGAGAGTCCCATGAGTGGAATTGGCTGTTCGGACGTGATTTTTCAGTTCAAGGGACATCCGAAACGCGACGACAAAGATTCCAAGAAGCGCGATTGCTGCAACGAGGCGACTCAGAAGACAATTTATCTGATCTGCCTCTCGGTGAATTCATTCATCCCGGGCTTCCACGATCGAGAAGTGATGGGAGTATCGCGGCTACAGCAAGATCCGAGGGGGGATCAACAGTGCACAGAAGTCGTAGTGCCTCAACTTTGTCCCAAGGATGGGATCCCGAAGTATCGCTTGGAGAGGAAGGAAGGCTGCTTTGGGAGATCGATCGGTTTCCTTCGTTTCCTGAATTGCCAACTCCATTCGCACTTCCGACGGCAATTCACAGATCCTTCGATCGCGATGCAAGACCGACAATTGAAATAGAAAACAATCGGGATGGATGGTTCAGAAATAGACTTGGGATTCGAGAAGATGTGTCGGAAGAGCATACCGCAACAATTCTTCAACTAAAACGCTTATTAAATGAAGTGACATCTGAAATGGAATGAGTGTCAGACTTGTTGGTGTGTCTGATATCAACATTCATAAAATCTGAAATATCAACAGTATCAGAAGCGTCGTGCTCTGAATGGCTGAATTCGACGTCTGCCAATCAAGGAGCGTGGGACTGATTCTTCTTTCTTTTCTTCTTTCTTTTCTTCTTGTCCAACGACAGAAGGTGGCTTGCTTGGCGTCGCAGCTCTTGTCGGAACTTTTCGCTTTGCAGTGCTGCGTGATAAGGGCCTTGTTGGGGCAGCACGGGATGGTCGGAGTGCACTGAAAGGTTTTCGCGTTGCCATTCGAGGAGGCGCTTCCAGGGGAATTGCTGAATGTCAATAATCAATATTTATCAAGAGGCAACTGATCTTACGTTCTGGAAGCGCGGCCGCGATACGATCAGGAGGTGCGCTAGTCCGCCGCGATTGAGTGCCTGCTGTGGTATCGATGGCAGAGGATCCGCTTGGACGACGGCTCCCTGAGAGTTCCAGTTCTGCTGCTCGTCGTTCCGCTTCCTCTTTTTCTCTTAAGAGTTTATCTCTCTCGGCCTCCAACTGAATGTCATGAAAACGCCATCCGATAGAAACAAAGGCTCCTCTTCATAAATATTGAATGGACTTACCGCTATCAGTTTCGATTTCATTGCTGAACACCGACTTTCAGCTTCTTCATATGCATTATAAGAATCTTGAAACTTTTTCTGCAACAACAAAAAACAAAACTTCAACGAAGTTATTTTTGACTATTTTTTACCGTCAGAACTGTTCTCTCGCTCCTCAATTCAGCGGATACAAGCTTTTTCTCCTTCTGCGATGTTTCAAAGGCAGATTGCATCGTCTTGAGCTCGAGTGATACTTGGGAATTGACTTTGCGCAAATCTTCTTCCAAGGCCCTTGCTTCCTCCAACTGCAATCTACTCTCCGTTGCTAGATAGCGACTGAACATCACTTCACGTAGCAGCCTCTTCAAATTCTAAAAAACAAGAACTGTGCAAGAAATTGTGTCGAAGAGAACTCCCTTGTAAATGCAAAGTATGATAGGAGAGCATATTGTGTTCGGGAGATACAAACCGGCGTCTGCGGCTTACAGCATTCCACTTTAACTCCTTGAGATCATCAGGAATGATTGAAGGGTCAAATGTGAGTAAGCGGTTCTTTAATTCGTCGAGCTCCACTTGAATTTCATCGCGATTTTTTTCCAAAGTATCGAAATCACCTGAACAAACACGAAAGATCTCTCCAAGTATTTCAATACAAGATCAAATTCACCTACTTCTCAACAATTTAAGCTCCGTTGTTCTCTCTACTAATTCGCTAGAGACATTTTCTAGCTGGCTGATAAGCTTTGCAAAAGTATCACTTTCAGTCGGATTTGTCCCTCGGAATAATTTCATAGCGGTAGTACCGCAGCTCGTCCAAGAGGCGGGTGCAATGTTCAACTAATTCCAGCTTTTCGCTCTAAGAAATCAAACATAAATCTTGAACACATCGGCTAAGAATCTCTTTAATCGATGCTCTTATACTTACTAAGAGGGATTTGACCTTCTTTTGCAATTCAGATACATCGACGGAGAATCGATCAGTGACGCCTCTAATCTTTGTTCTCGTTTCTTGTTGCTCATAAAGAAGTGCCAGAATGTGGTGCTCCCAAGGGCTCAGCAGAGCGAAAATCGAATCTACCTTCTTCTCCAGTTGAAACTTTTTCAGCGCCTCCTCCCGTTGAATTTCAGCAGTCGACTCATCGGCCTCGGTCGGAGATGCTTTGATGATGTGACGCTCAATAGCGGAACTGCATCAAGGTGAATTCAAAGCACTCGAACCGTAGGGACTCCTACCATAACAACCTCGACACCATAACGTAGGCCATGGGCTGGACGCGTTTCAAATAAACCAGGACTTGCTCTCTCGACTCTAAACTCTTTCGAGGAACAGGAATTCCTAATCGCGAGCTCAATGAAGGGGCCTCTCCACTACGACCTGCATCCGTTGACGTAACGAGCACTGACAGCCCTAACTTGGTCAACAATGTTTGAAGATATTCAACTTGTGCGGAGGAGGAGTTGTTTTTTGCAACCAGTCTCGAGTTGTCATGCCGGAGTGCAATCAGCTTCCTAGAAGAAGGAAAGCGTTTTATTCCACTTTGCTTGCTGCTTTTGCTTACTTTCGAGTTTTTTCCAATTCTCGACTTTGAATTTCTTCTTCTGCAACTAAATCTTCAAGCCTTACGGTGTCGAAGCGCTGGAAATCGAGGCTTTCTCCGAAGTCACGTTTTTGCTTCACTTCGATTTCCGAATTTATTCTATTCTGAAACAAACAAAAACGGCCCAATTTTGAAGGCCGAATTCCAATCTTGTGGCTTTGTGGAATTTCGTACCATTTCTTCGATTTTCCTCAAATAATCTAACGCTCCAGCGATTGATTTGATTTTTTCCGTATCCGCCTCTCCAGTATGAATCGGTAGAGCGTGGTAGAGTTTCCCGCGCCGTCTTGGCGACAGTGTTTGGAGGCGTTCAAATCGACTTCAAAAGAAGCATCAAAATCAATTTCAAATGCCAGGACTCACTCTTGGATTCCAGCGAGTGTCACACTCCTCCCAAATTCAGAAACTTCGCCTTGCTGCTCCATCGATTTGGATCGAGTAAAGCGCGTTTGCATGATAATCTTCGACAAAGCATCGACCTTTTTCTGAAGTTCACCCTGCAAAAAATCGTCAGCGACCATCTCTTCTGAACAGTCCTCACTTTCAACTTATCGATTGCAGCATTCGAAGCTGGTTTCTCAACAACTTTGACTCTCCCTTGGGGAGTGCCGGAAATCTGTGCTTGGATTTCTGGTGCTATTTGAACTCCTGTCATTTCCTGGATGGCTTGCAGTTGAGCTTGTAGTCTGAAAACCGCACGAGTTTCGGAGTTTTCGAGCAAAAGCCTTACATTCGGATTTGTTCTTTTTGCTGCATTATTAGCGACTGTTCAGCAGACACAAAGTTTTGAGCGATTTTCTTCTTGATTTGTTTCGCCTTCAATGCAAATCTACGAGGAATGAATGAGACGAAATCAGGCCCCTATTATTTTGAGACTGCCATCCAAGATGCAGAAGTTGTCAAATTAAAAAATCTTCATTGTAATAAGCCTAAAAGCTCGTACCTCAATGTTGACATTGAAATTTCCAAAGCTTGCGTCGAAGGGTGCACAGCGACGAGCAATGAAGCACGACTATTTCCTCCCAGTGATTTTTGCAACAAGCGGGTCAATTTCGAGTCCCTCCACGGAATATGCATCATTTCTTTTTTCGCTTTATCAAGTGCAGCACCGCCACCCTTCTTCATTGCCTCTGCTTTTTTGGAAAGTTTTGCAATTACTTCAGATAAAAGAAAAAGCGATTTATTGATCGCTTGCCCCTCAGCTTGGCGTTCCTAATATAAAAAACGCTTGGAAGTTCTAACCTTCGAAATCACATACTTTCGCCCCTTCCACGCCTTCAGAAGCCGTTGCCCTTTCATTCCCCGCGAGATCGACCAGCTTGAGCTCCCCTCGCTTTGTAATAACACTCCCATCTGCATACGTTTGGGAACATTCCATGCTAGTCCCGAAGACTGTGTGACTCCGGCTGGACGTCTCATTGAAATTCGTACGGGCGAAATGTCGTTTCATTTCCGCCCTGCGACAAAGTTCTCATTCATCAGGATTGTCGACAATCCCGTACCTTTGAAGCAATTCCATCACGTCCTTCACCGACGCAACATCCTTCTCAGCTAATCCAACAACATAAAATCCTCCTTTTGGATCTTCTTTCACATCGAGATTCTCTAATGGTTGAGTCTCCCCTTTGGGGTCCATCTTGAAACAAATCGTTCACTCGTTCTAGATAAATCTCGACATAGGAAACTCGAAGAAGATAACTCTGTAAACGATCCCACTTAACCAAGAGTCGATCCAGTTGATTCCCACCTGTTCAACAATTTCTTCAGCCCTGAAAAGTATCCATCATATAATTGTTGTAGATGACAAATATTAGAGAAGTCAACTCACTCTGGGTTTTCAGTCCCATCTTCCATTATGTCGAAAAGATCCGCTACAGAACGAGGAAGAATCCCAGGATCGCTTGATGTTCCCATAATGCTGCGAGGAGGATGATATCGATAGACAGCGAGTATTAAAGAGAGAAGAAACGTTGAAATGGGAGAGCCTCTAGAATCTACTACTTAGTGCTCCAGTTAACTTGTTGACAATAAGATCATCATAATCCTAGCATCACTTGTCAGTATCACTGAGTCTAATCGTTACCTGTGTGTCTTGCCGCAGCCAGTCTGTCCATATGCCATATAACAACCATTTATACCAACTGAAGTGTCTTTGACGATGTCTCTTGCAGTTTTATCATACACAATTTCATTCCCACCTAATCGTAAAATGAGGAAAGTGTGGATCCTAACATCCTTACATGATTCATCGAAACACATATCAAACGCATACGCCCGCTTAATATTGACTCCAGAGGGTTGCGGCATATCCAGAGTTAAGGTTCCATTGTTTTGGAGCTTCCACGCCCTCACATGGCCAGCATCAATCTGTAAACATGCACATAATGGTATTGCATTATTGTGCGAATGGATTACTTCTTTTTGAAACAACGGCCGTTGCCGTATACAAACTCGAATCGCTTCCTCTGGAAAGAGAGTGATTGATCAACAATTACACTGAGTTTGATTGATCAGAACAGAAGGACTCATGGAAGAGAATAGAACATGTGGCGCCACAGTATCGACTTACCCATTGCTTGTTGATGATCAAATGCACCCAATCATAGAACAGTCTACGCCCTTCATATTTATTGTATGGGGCGGCAGTCAAGATGGACGTGCTTCACCTTTTAAAATTGACGTATTTGTTCTGTGGCGGCTGACGGGTTCTTTACAATCCCGGTTGTCATGGAGAGAAATGAAGAACCTGAATCGAAAACACCGATAGGTGAAGAGGAAGAAGAGGAAGAAGAGGTGGAAGAGGTTAAAAAGGTTGTAAAGCCCATGGGTTATACAGATGATGAGAGTGATACAGACTATTTATTGCCTGATGACGAACAAGAAGCTGGAGTTCCTGAAGTGAAACAAACACGAAGACCGTCAGAGGAACGTGGTGGTGGTGGTGGTGGTCATTTCAGAGTCCTCGTTGACTTTGATGAGATGCGAGATGGGAAAGATAAACCCAAAGAGAAAAACCTTGTAAAGCCAAAAGTATTAGCGAAACCTCCGATTCGTCAATGATTCAATTAATCAAGAGAGATGACTCCTTTTATGACGATAGTAAATATCGTTCTCTAGTGTATATGACATCACTCCAAATATGTCGTTAATGAGCTGGTTGGGAAATGATGCAATCGAAACTTGCAATCGCAATTATGACAACTGAAGACAGACATGAATTATTGATCAGTGTGTGATGAGTTTGAGTTGTTGTAATCTATACATCCGCTTGCTCCAAACCCTCTAGAGTTACTTGCCATCAAGCGAATCAACAACAAAGGTAAAGAGTGCAAAAGATCTAAAAGTCTTGGAATTATTGATAGTTAAGAGACTCAAGAGTGTTTATGTCAAGACGGAAGGCGGGAGTCGATTGGAAAGTCTTCATTGCCAAGTTTAAAAATGTTTTCTGTCACGGCCACTGTCTTTCAAAGGGTGACGAAATAACCTAAACGTTACCAGTTCCTCAATGGTTCAACACCAATTAAATCTCCTGTTATTAAACATCTATACTGGCCTAATGTCCCTGCAGGTATAGATACCGACCACATTTGCCAGAGTGTTTAAAATGTTTACAGGAACGTCAAAGCCACTGCTGCCGCCTTGGAAAGTATTGAATTTTTCTTCCGCTAGTCTTACTCCAGATGTTCGCAGTGTCATTGCTTCAACCTCCGTCACCATTCATAAAAATTGATCGGCCGTGGAATGGCGAAAAGGAATCCAACAGGAGGTGATTGCTTCTTTATCGCATCGCCCGGAGTTTATGGATTTGAGCGCTTCAGATGCTTTGATCACGCGTAGCAGCAAGCCACTTTTCAGAAATGGTGATCGATCGAGTTTGACATTGTCTCAATCATCGAGCTCAAACAGAAACTATCGGAGTCCGATCGGGAGCAAATATGTTATAGGAATCAGCGAATTGCTCTCTTTCAATTTCATAGGAAGGTTGTTGTCGGGTTTATGACGGATGGCGTCAATTTGATAACAATTGTAACATGTCCAGTTAAAAAACGGCACTACCAGCGACAATCTTCGTTTCGTCAAACTCTTTCGAATTCGATTCCCGCCATAACACACATTGTCACCACTTGTGATCAAAATCAGTTTGGCTGGAAGGAATACCCACTTGAGAGGGCTAGTGATATTTGGTTCGTTGACGTTTTAGCATACTTCAACAATCATTTCGCACTACAAGTAAAAGCTGCATTCCCGGGACGATACGTTGAAGATGATCGAGAAAAGACTTTTTTTTTGAAATCTGGGGGCGACCCAATAGAAGTCAAATACTATAAAGAGTCTGAAGGGCGAGAGAATGTGAGATTACGGGTTTTGGTACTTCGCATGATTCTCTCTTTCAGAAGCCTACGGGAGAAATAGAGATGCTTTGTTCAGAGCAGAGAGGATTATTCGCCGGGTTATTGCTTTCTCCAGTCGGAGAGGTCGTTCTTTGGAGTAACTTGGACCCCGAATCCAAAAAAATCGGTGCAAGGAACTGTATCATCCAGCTGCGCGAAGGTAAGATGGTGCAGCCTCTGGCCCTCATTCATGGGTCGTCACTTCCTTACAGGCCACTCTATGGGGTTCCTCCATACAGATTGCCGGCCCCCGAATTTCCTTCAAGTTAACGGGAATATTCAAATAATCGACTTTGACAACGTTGTAGTGCCTCCACGTCGTTGTGGACTGGTATCATCTTCTGACCAAGCACTCTACAAGTTGAAAGAGCTAACGAACACGCCAATGGCTGGTGATGGTTATGTTCAATGCGACATCGTTGATTTCAGAGAGCGCGATTGCCAAGCTATCAGCATTGCACATCAACGCGCAGTAACGGACAGAATAAAATACATTTACACTCCTGTGGACGATGAACTCAGTGTTTTCAAATGTTTTGAGTATCTTGGGAGCGCCTATGAGACCAGCATGGAGGAGGACAGCGACGAAGTGGATGGAGAAGAAGCATTAATGGAGTATCTCTTAAGTAAATGCAATATACCAGCGATAACAGCCATAATTGAAAAACGGCAACGGAAGGAAGATTTAACAAATGAGAGTCTGTACTATTGGAGAGCCTTGAATTTCATCTCTATTCGGAGTGGTTGCGACATATTGGCGTGCAAGATCTGAGCTTGGATTTGAAGCAACCTCTCAATTTATTCTGCCGCGCTGTCTGATTCAGGGATGTCAACGAGAGGAATGAATTTTAAGAAGTTATTGTATTGATTCTCTTATTTCGCTCTTTTCGCCTTCGAGATCAGAATCAGAAATTGAGTGTTCGGCTGTTTTGCTTCTCGTTTTCCCGTTTGAATCCTTTTCTCGTACATTCATTGAATAAAAAACAACTTCGAGGGCCCATCAACTATTCTCTGCCCATTAACGTGTGGTTGAAGATAAGATTAAGCGCTTCGAGATCTGCATCAAGACAGCAGTCTCAACAGGACATTGCTGCTGTCGTTCAGTGCCAATGAAATTACCGGGGATATGATCGTCCCATTCAACACTTTCGCACTTTACGGACCGGTTACCAAAAATGATCCCAGCTGGGTCTCTGTTTAGTTTGTAGTTTAGAGTGTAAGGGGATATCTCGCGATGAACGAGCAGGGGACAATGTCTGTGTCAAAGTTTGACGGGATATAACATATCACATAAATGTTATCATATCACATAAATGTCATCATATCACATAAATGTCATCATATCACATAAATGTCATCATATCACATAAATGTCATCATATCACATAAATGTCATTATATCACATAAAAATGTCATTATATCACATAAATGTCATCATATCACATAAATGTCATCATATCACATAAATGTCATCATATCACATAAATGTCATCATATCACATAAATTGCTCGATGGATTCACGCACTTGATAATGTTAAATAAGTCCTGCACTTGGCAGAAATAAGTTTACTTTTCTGTATCCAAGTTAAATCCTGTGATAAATGATGTTGCTTCATCCCTCTATATGACGATAATTCCGGATAATTCGGTTACCAACACCCATTTGTTCGAGGTGTTATCAACCTCTCAATTTGTCTTAAGAACCTCTGCTATGGTGTCGACAGGTAAACTTCGGCAAGTCTGCACCCGGCCTCATTACGTACAACAACCCCTCTCCTCTCATCTCATCACCCTCCCCCATACACGTTGGTCGCTCAATGACAAGTTCATTTGCGTCTATTTCCTTTCATTTGCGTTTATTTCCTTTCTAGATCCTCACATTGCTGAAGTTATTTCTTCCCTACATGATTTTTTATGAATATTGATGGTTATCAACGAAAGCATCTGGGTACTGGTGTCCAATGCTCGATTTTGTGAAGTTTTTACAACAACATTTTTTGTCCTAACCTCTCGAGATAGACTTCTTCCATGTTAAGCGTTATCACACTGATTTGTTGTTAATTGCCTTGGCCTTTGTTAATGCTCGGGTTCACAAATGCCACTTGTACGTCAATCAATCACCGAAGATGACGGAGAAATTCCTCAAGTTTCACCAAGAATCATTTACAACAATGTAGATCAACAGAATATGGATAGATTGATTGATGATGATAACAATCGGGATAAAATATCACAATTGCGAACATCCACACTGAGTTCAAAAATTATAATACGGGATTTAAACTTTGCTCTCTCTCTATATCGCGAGGTGATTTTAGTGTAAAATCTCAACAGGGAAGATTTGAATACTTTAAGGAGAATTTGGCCGCTTCGAGTTTTACATTAATAATATGGCAGGATATGATGATAAACATTCTATTCTCGAATGGATTCATGATCCTTTGCGTCAATACACAAGGGAGAACTTTGGTTCGTTCAGCGAGGTGAGAGAGCTCTCACTCCATACGATGTTTTCTCACTCACTTGGTGTTCACAGCAAGGCACATTGCTTTTCTATCACCGTGAAAGTGAAGGTTGCCAAGAGTTTTCCCAATGGTTGTGACTGCTATGGAACATCCTGTGCTTCCTGACAGACCCTATTCATCCTCATTTTTCCTGGGAGGCATCAGTTGACCTCTTCCCAAGAGGACCTTTTCAATACTTTCATTGACGTCGACTGCAGTGTAAGCAGTAACAGCAGTGCTTCAGCCGAACTTAGAATTCGACATTGATCTTTAATAGGGAAGTGACTGGTATACGTTGATCCCTTGATTGAGAGAAGCAAGCTCATTTTCAAATGAGAATGAATCAGGAAGCAACACACCATGAGCGACGGGCCATCTCATATTGATGATAACCATTCGGTCAGGAGTAATCAGAAAAATGAGTTTCTCCGAATGCTGGTTTCACTCTATTATTTAAAGCTTTCTGTCATAAGGGTTTCTTTGACAAGTTGGAAGCACTCAGTTGGGATTTCATTTGGTCAATTTCTTTCCATTTGTTCCTTCAATCCCTTCATTGTTTTTGTTCCAATGAAGCGTTGAAGAAGAACCCCCACTGTTTCCACTGTGGCTTGATGTACCGAGGCAAGTGATGAATATCGAATTCTTGCAGGAAAATTCAAGTCTTCCTTTATTCGAATAGAATATTTATCGAATTGATAAAGAAGAGAATAGACATTCAAGCCACTGCATGCATCACTCAAGTAAGAGCGATTATGACATGCGTTGGTTGATATTTATTTGTCGTGTGTCCACTGTTCTGTCCCAATATGAAGGTCTTTAGCGATCAAAACAAGCAATGTTGCTTTCAACTGCTCTGCAGCTCGTTCCAGCCTATCGGTTTCTAATTTCTCCAATGATTTCAAGTAAATAGAATTTGTGTTTCTATCTTGGATTCACCAAGCCAAATTTCTTGAATTTCAAAAGAGACGTTGTTTGCTATCGAAGTTGAATAATTACTGCGCAAATACTCCAGAAGCGATGCGGAAAACTCCCTCGCTAACCCTAACTGCTCATCATTCAATCCGAGAGGACGATGGAATAATGGAACTGGATGTCCTCGTGGAATTTCAAATTTCTTAGTCGTAGGATCTTCTTGTGCCTTATTATTGACTCGAAGACCCTTTTGACGTTTTTTCTGCAGAATAGATTCGAAACTGAGTGGAAGTTTCATCTGTCTTGCAATTCGGAACAATTGGACTTGACGTTCAAACAATTCATGCAGCAGTTTCTCTTCCGTAGTTTCCTTCGAGCGTATTTTGGCCAAAAGATGTTCCATTTCTGGAGTGATTTGGAAACTTGCTGGCAGAGAGACGGAATATCGATGTTGAATGAAAGGATAAATTGAAGCAAGCTGTGAACAATCCACCATAGAGTTGGACTGAAAAGAACCTTGTTGATGGTTCCAGCGTCCTGAACGACATTTTTCTGTGACATTGTCTTTCATAAAGTGTTGCAATAAGCGGAGAGGATATTGAACGCTCTGAATTGCCAAATTCTCGAATGGTAAAAGACGAAGAGGAAAGACATCCGAGAAACTCAAACTCAAATGCGGAGGATGTTGATGAATCCAACGGAATTGTTGCGTTTCGAAATTTGGATAATACGCAAATAAATCAATGAACGGATAGTCAGAGTGTTTTAAATGGACTTTAGCGACACAAGCGCGGCCTGAGTCGCAAAGTCGAATTCTGAATTCATCTTCAATGGATTTGATTTTCCGTAATTGATTTGGGTTGAAGTCTTGTTTGTGTTGCTTCCACCACTCTTGTCCCAAAATAAGGAATTCATGAAAGTGTGTCTTATCATCAATTTGTTCTTCAGATAAGACGCCAATGAGAGGAATGATATCTGTAACCGTCATTTCGATATCGAAATCGTCATCATAAGGAATAAAACCTCCATGTCGTATTGCTCCAAGGAGTGACCCTCCACTTAACCAGTAAACTTGAATGCCGAGAAGAGCAAACAGTTCAAGCAATCTATCTATTAACTGACAATATTCATGGAAATGAGAAAGGACTTTCGGAGCAAAATACTGTCCAACATCAATGAGTTCGTCTCCTTGAACTCGAATAACTGAAGAATGGTGATCGGTGGCAGGCGAACCAAAACACTGATGGATCTCTAATTGTTTTCGACTTTGACGATCCACACAAACTGCATGAGTGAGGCGAATCGATTGATGGGCAACCTTTAATTGATGGAAGCCTTCAAGTTCTGTACGAGTTGGCAATGATGGGTGAAGAATTACGGCAACGCGTCTCGGTATTGACAGAGTTTCCCAGATTGATTGTCTGTACTCTTTTATAATTCGGAAAAGAGCCAAGAGAGAAATTGAAGCTAAAAGCAAAACCAAAATAGACCGTCGCGACCTCAATAGCATCTGTTGCGCCCAGGCAGGTTCCAATCACAATGAGAGAACTCCACGCAGTGTGACTACATCTGAAAAAGCTGGAAGACCTGTCTGCTCTTTCGGGGGGAGTTCGAACATGCGCAACGTCTTACTCAAATTGCTGTCTCTATGCAGCACATCTGTTGGTTGCTGAAGTCGATAATATCGGCAATTGTTTCAACAGCCCCTTAACAACGATTCATCTTCTTGATCCTTTCTTATTTCTTTACCTTATAGTTGCAATGATGACGCACACAGAGTCCTTTCTTAGAGAACCACACACTGTTGCTGATGTGGCAGAGCGGACAGAACTCCGTCTCGACTGTGTGACAGAGCCTTTGGATTGCTGGCTCGCTGTTAGCACGCTTGTTTGGGACCGATTGATTGGATTAGGCGTCAGTTTTGTGACCGAGGAATGAATCCGCGATAGTGATTTTTTGAAGAGTGAAAAGAACTTCAAGATAACTTAATTCGTAGCGTTGGCATCAAATGTGCACAAGCTGAGAAAATGACGGTCAATCCGGAAAAGCAACAAAGTTTGATTGGAAATCTAAAAGGGTGCGTTTCATGTTCTTTTGTGTTAATAGGCAGTTCTGAAGTCTGTATCTAGGATCTTTCCTCCTGAATGTCATTTCTTTTTCATCGGGGGGAAGGGTCTCATCTACAATCCTGCTTCACCATGACGTTGTTGAATGAATTCAAATAAGATAATTATTTTCATCTATAGATGTTTCCAATGATTCTCTGTGTATTAACATCGTCAGCACAGACTATACTTTCTGAAGCGATTGCTAGTTTTGCATGTCATTTGTTGAAATCTCTCATTCCTTGTCAAAAAACAATCTTCGAGGGCCTCGGGATTGTTGAAACTAGTGTGAACATCCACACTCATTTTTTCTATAATTTCAGGACAATTGTGAAATTTAGAAAACACCCCTTAAAACAGACAGGAAATTTGACAAAATGGCATTCGTGAACAAAGGGCAGGAAACCACCAAATTGGAGGATCTGGATGGGCACCTACCAATTTACCGACAACTTTGGAGTTGCTGATCGGTTTTCGCAATGACTTGATCCAGGTCACACGAAAACAGGAGGCTAGGCAGTCGGAAGAGTCCGAGCTTGGGGGAGAGGGCGAGGAACCCCAAAGATGCCATTGTAGCTACTCCTTTGGGATCGCTGAACCACCAGGATATTTTTGAAGGAATATCCAACCCAAAGAAGTGGTGTTCGATCGCGTCTGAGGTCCAGTTTAAACACATCTTGGCGAATGCCATGGTCATGAGGGCAGCCACGAAGAAGAGAGCACCACGAATGGCCCAACTCTTCATCGTGGCAGTGAAGAACACTAGAGCACTGGCTAGGAAGGTGTTTACGGCGGTGAACACACTATCTGTGAGAAATTCGTGCACGTAGAGCCTCATCCGGAGGACACGGCTTGGAATTGGTTCCGGAAGTGCAACATCCGGTCTAGCTCGATCCTGAGGGCCATCCATCTCGGCCAATCCAGGGCGCGAGGTTCTGATGGAGGCTTCAGTGAGGTCCTTCAACAACTGACGGCGAAGAGCATCAACTAGGGCGTCTAGTTCGATCGAAGGCGGAGAGGTTCCGATCGTCGTGCCCTCCGTAGGAGGAGAAGGACGTTCAGTGGGAGCCGGAGTATCGGGTACGACTTCGTTTGTCTTGGAGGGGGAGATCACCTCCGACTTTTGAGGGGTTGGTAGTAACCCGTCCGAAAGAGGAAAGACGGAGTGAGCAGATAGCAACTCCGGTCAGTATTACGAGAAAGGTACAAAACCCCTTCATTTTAGGCCAGAAATTGATGAAGACAATTTTTCCGAGAAGGAAACAAAGAAAAGAAGACACGAATAAACGGCCGAAAAAAAACCACAGAATTAAAGAAAAGCCTTGCTAAAGGGCTAAAAACAATTAGCAAAAATTGGGGGAGGTTCTAGAACTAACTGGCGGCACCGACATAACTAGACGGAGGAGGAAACTTCTGCGTGTGCAGGCCAACGCTCATCTCTGCTGTGCACCTGGGTCATGGGGCAACCCTTCTGTTTGTGAGTAGTTAGACACACCGACATTCGTCGGAAGTCCGGCCGCAAGCCGCACACATTACCCGCCAGTCCTTTCTTCGTCTCTTCGGAGAGACACTTCTCCTGTCTCGCAGATCCCTTGAATCACTCCGACGACCGAACCCATCCCTCGATCCGCGAGGTGGGGTGTTCGAGGGTTAATGGTGCAGAATTGTTCAAAAATTGATCAGTTGCACTTGGATCCTCAACTGCTAACTGTAAGGGACCTCTTGCACCATCGGAAGCATGGAAGGACCCTCGCTTCCTCCCAGCATAGGTTGAACATCCCGTGTTGTATGAGGTATCTTCCATATTTTAGAACGCTTCTTTTTCTCATTTTCTTGTACTCTCAGGACATCCCTGTTGCCCGCTTCCGTTCTGGTCGCTTTGATTACGCAGCTTCATACAGTGAGGGATCGTACGCCAACCATGAGTGAAGAAACGGGGCCAAGTATGGTGTGGAATTGTTGACTGTAGAGAGTCATCCACAGATTGGTCAGCGGTCGCCCTAGTATCGTGGGAACATGCTTCTTCAACTTGATTTCGCTGCACGCGTGGATGCGTGCGACGGGAAATGGCGAGTTTGTGGCTGGACGTGTAGGAAAGCATGAGACGACGAAGACGGCGCGAAGCAGGAGTTGGCGTTGCTTCGTTGGCCGTGACGTCAGTAGAAGAGCCAGGCTCGTTCAAGGAATTTGAAGGGGGTGGTGTTCCCTCGCCTTCAATGTCAAAGTGGTCAGTGGAACGTGGATGCTCCATTTTACGTAGTCGAGAGTACGCGCTGACTGTAGTTTAGTGGGTGCACACTTGTAATTAGGTGTGGGGCACGCAGGTTCAATTAGCTGCCTCTAGCCTCAAAGAAAATGCGTAAGTCGCGGATGCACTGCGTTCTTATAGCAAGTTCGTGTTGAGAATGCCGATGTTGCTTGTTTGTACCATGCAGAGTGATTGGGGCGCATGCTTCAGGCAAAGCCAAAAAAAACCACGTAGAAAGAAATAATTCGATGATGATGGTCGTGAGCGTGATGCGTAACGTGGCTGCAAAGAAATGACAAATTCGTGTTGTTGGACTTACTGATTTAATGAGAGAGGACTAGGTACTGAGGCTGAGAGAAGCGACGCGAGTGTACTGTTAAACTGAACTGAACGACGCTCAGCTAGCGGCATTCCAATACACCATGGCTCCCCTACAGTACAGGAGCATTGCTGGGTCCTGTCTTCCCTGTTGGACCTGAGGCGCTTCCGTCCGTGAGATAAGAACTCTGGCTGTACGATCTCTGAGCTTGTCCTGACTCGTTTTCGCGAGCGATCTTCAGTGGATGTAGAAGAGTTGGAGTCGGAAGAGATCCAAGGAAGCGAAGGATACAAACGACGGGTTTCCTCTCGTAGAAGATCTGGAATGAAAGTAGTGATCAGTTTGCACTGCTCAATCGGCGCTGTTCGTTCCACGCCCGCTGTCCATAGCGGCACCATGGACAGATTGGTGGTTGTGACCTTCGTGACGCGTTGTGGGAATGAACGCGAAGCATTGTATTGACCTTCTTGTGTGAGATGGACAATTTTCGTTCGTTCAGCTGTGGATAGCTGGTACGTGACGATGTCTCCAACTTTGAAGGTCGTGGTGGAGCCCCTGCCTGTGTTCGGGACTGAAAACTCCTCGATCTGGCGCAGCTGTGAGAGGAGCAGTTGGGTGCCTCTGTAGTTCCGAAGCTGCGTGAGACGGGATTCTTCTGTGCCGTGAGGTTCGAAGTCTTTCAACCCGGGGATGTGGAGATCTTGTCCGAACACAAGAAAAGAAGGTGTGTCTCCAATGCTTCTGTTTGGTGTCGCGTTGTAAAGCACGGTTGCGTCTGCCACCACTTGCTCTACCTCTGTATCTGTTGTCCAGGGATAGGTCTTGAGCGCGGTCTCAAGGATGCGATGAGAACTCTCGTTGATTCCGTTACCCTGAGGATACTCGCGGGAGGAGAAATGGAGGTTGCTTCCTAACGACTTGGTGATGAAATCCTTGAAATCGTGGGACGTGAAAGTTGGATCTCGATCTGCAAGGACCGCTAGAGGAGCTCCGAATTTTGAAGACCAAGTATCTCGAAATGCTTGTCTGGGCGCAGGAATGGAGATTTTGTCCATCACTGTAGTGGCCATGAAACGAGAGTAATGATCAACGATAACCAAGATCCAAAGTTTCCTCTTGGAGTAGGTTCTTGGACCAATGTAGTCGATAGATACCAGTTGGAAGAGCTGTGGTCTATCGAGGGCTCCCCTTATGCCACCTAGTGTCCTTAGGGGCTTGATAGCATTGCATAGCGGGCAGGAGTTGATGAATTCAATGATTGATAGTTGCATGTTGGGCCACCACACATACTTACGAAGTCTGTTGGTTGTTCGCGTGACTCCTTGATGTCCTCCGAAACGTGACATGTGAAACCACAGCAGAATTGACGTCCTGTATTTCTCAGGAATGTAGATGCGTTTGCTGCGGCGACCATATGCCGTTCCCTCGTGCCAATCCAATGTGCCTGCGGGCAATTTGGCCTCCTCTGCCTTGGCGGATTCCGCGAATTCCTTGGGATCAGGGAGCGTAAAGCTATTGTCGACTTGATGCACGAGGTGGTAGACGGCTGGCACGTACATGTGGTCGGGAGTTGTGTCATCGTCATCTGGAACTGTGCGTGAGAGCCAGTCGGCTACGTTGTTATTAACTCCGTTGATATGCATAACGTAGGGGTTGAATTCAGAGAGTCGTATCGCCCATCGTCGTCCTTTGGGCGTATCTAGTGAGATTAGATGCTCCAAGGACTTGTGGTCGCTGTAGACTAGTGGTCTGGAGCCTTTGATGTAATTAGCAAAGTGCTCACAACCCCATACGATAGCAAACAGTTCCCTTTCCGTTGCTGACCAATTCCTCTGTGTTTCAGTCAACTTTTTGGAGGCGAATGCGATGAAGTCGATTCTTGTGTTGTCCTCATTGGTTTGGGCTAGCGCAGCGGCTACTGCGACATCGGAGGCGTCGGTGAACAGAATGAACGGCGAGTCCCATCGTGGCATCGTCAGATAAACAGCATTGGCGATGGCTGTCTTTGCGGCTTCGAAGGCGGCTTGCTGTTCAGCTTCCCAACGGAATCGAACGTATTTTCCTGTGAGAGAAGTCAATGGTTCCATGATTTGCGAGAACCGAGGGATGTAGGACCGCAGATAGTTGGCTGCAGCGCAGAAACTGAGAAGAGCTCTTTTGTCCGTAGGTGGAAGAGCTTTGACCAGACCTTGAAGCTTAGTAGGGTCAGGCTTTAGACTGTCAGCTGAAATGACGTGGCCGAGATAAAGCGCTTCTTCGCGAAAGAACAGAGATTTCTCGTAGTTGATGAAGAACCGAGCTTCCCTTAGGCATTGCAGAACCCTGCGTAGTAGAATGAGGTGCTCGTCAACGGTGCGTGTATAAATGATAATATCATCTATATAGACCGAGATGTTTCCTTCATCGAGTAGGGGTCGCAAGGCTTTCTCTATTGCTCTTTGGAAGATGGTGGGGCTCGTTCGGAGGCCAAACGGCATGACTGTCCATTCGAAAACTCCTCTTTCGGGCACGACAAAGCCCGTGTACTGAATACTCGACTTATCCAACGCTACATTCCAGAAACCCCAGTTTAAATCAACCAGAGTGAAGACCTTGGCACCTGTGAGTCTGATCAGCAAATCCTGTGCATTGGGTATTTGATATCCATCATCTTCTATCAATGTGTTGACATATCGATAGTCGATAACTAGTCTCCACTTTGTCGATCTTGGCTTAGGGACGAGATGGCAGGCGCTAACCCATTTGCAATCAGGAGCTGAACGGATGACGCCGGCTTTCAACAGGTCATCAATCTGTCGATTCAATTCGTTTCTGAGATGTACGGGAGTTGGTCTAGCTGCTACACGTCTGGGCTTTCCTCGCACCCTTATCTCCATGGTGACTGTTGTTGCTTGTCCTGCTTTAGGTTCGAACCAAACGTCAGAGTACTCTTGGAGAAGGGCGGATGCTGCTGATGATTGAGATGGAGTGAGCATTGAGCTCCATTTGGATGTAGTGGCATTTATCGCTTGCTGTACATTATGGTACTCAGTTTGTTGGAGAGTACTTGGAGGGGGACATGCAGTTCCGTTGTCAAGATTGTAGCACTGTAATGTGCAGTCAGCGCTTTGAACAGTCATGGAAGCAAAGTCAATACAGATCTCAAGTGCTTTCAGAGTTGGTATGGACAGGATTGTTGGTGTTTCCGAATTCAGAAGAGCAAAACGTGTGCTACTAGAACGTTCAGGAGTGATGTAGACTACGACGTCTTCGCTGAAGATAGCTTCCGTCACTCTCTGGTTGACGTCCTTGACCATAACCTTCGTGGATTTAAGGCTTGGCTTAATGTTAGCACGTGCCGCGGTCGTGTGTGACATCACGTTGACCATTGCTCCTGAATCGATAACAGCTGTCAGCAGTAGTTGGTTAATTACGATGGGTACCTCGATGAGCTTTTGTCGCTTAGGGATGCGAACCGAGCCATCTGGTTGGCTGCCGTGAGTAAGAAGGACTGCTTGAGGTTCGTCTGCATATTGCTCGTCACATTCTTCCTCCTCGGGCACTGTCAGCTGAAGCACTTTCCGGATTACTGGAGCTGGTGTGTCATAGGAGGGATCCAATTGTCGCTTTTTTGGTGATATATCGCTCTCGCGCTCTGAACTTTTCATCCTCTGCTGTAGCTAACAGCTTGTCCATGACACCAGCCACACTCTTGATCTGTTGAGGAGTTGTGTTGTCGAACTGCGCTTCAAGGCGGGCTCCCTTTTGAGTTGGATGCGCAGTTACTCGTGAACGTCCTGCTGTATCCTTGAAGACTTTTGCCCGGCAAACGTCTGAAACATGGCCGATTCTATCGCACTTGGCGCATCTTGTCTTCTTGTGGGGACAGTTCTTCCTCCAGTGCATTTCTCCGCAACCGGTGCAACGGGTTCGCGGTTGATCCTGTGGATTGGATGTGGGATTTGATGGCGTACTGGCATGGAAGACTGGGAGAGGGAGGTCTCGCGTGGTGTCTTCTTGAAGAGAGACTTCCATTAACCAGGCGGACTTGAAAAGGTCCAGGACTGTCCATTCCCTTTCGAAGTGAACTCTGCGGAGGGACCTTGCAACTTCAAGAGGGAGCAGTGAAAAGACGATGTGTATGCCTTGTTGTGTCCCGAGAATGTTGAGCCGATTCCGACGTTTGCACATATAAGTGTAGCCTTCTTCCATTCTCCTGTAGGCGGCAAATGCTCGGAAGACTGAGTTGTGGCGAGCTTGTTGATAAAGTTGCAATTCCAGCGCCGCAATTTCTGTAGGTCCTGGGAATCTTTGTTCGGCAATGGCGTCTGCAATGTCCTCAATGTAGATGAAAGTATTTGCGCTTTCTTCAATGCCTTCCAACACGTACTGAAGCTCGACGGTGGGTACCAAGAGCCATGACGTTTATGATGACGCGAGCCGGGTGCTTGATGGGAAAGGATTTTATAGGACGCTTGACGGAAACCAATTTTCCATTTCAAATTCCGTGGATGGATTGAAAGGAAGTAGGTCAAGATGTGATTTCCATTTCGCTGTATCCCATCTATCCTTTCCTTCAGCTTCGCGTTTCGGCAGCTCTCCTCTTCGATACTTCATGGGGCTGAAGAGTGTTGTTGTTCTTGTGGACGATACTAGGGGAGCGCTTCCTGGAGCAGCCCCCAGATGGTGTGGAATTGTTGACTGTAGAGAGTCATCCACAGATTGGTCAGCGGTCGCCCTAGTATCGTGGGAACATGCTTCTTCAACTTGATTTCGCTGCACGCGTGGATGCGTGCGACGGGAAATGGCGAGTTTGTGGCTGGACGTGTAGGAAAGCATGAGACGACGAAGACGGCGCGAAGCAGGAGTTGGCGTTGCTTCGTTGGCCGTGACGTCAGTAGAAGAGCCAGGCTCGTTCGAGGAATTTGAAGGGGGTTGGTGTTTCCCTCGCCTTCAATGTCAAAGTGGTCAGTGGAACGTGGATGCTCCATTTTACGTAGTCGAGAGTACGCGCTGACTGTAGTTTAGTGGGAGCACACTTGTAATTAGGTTGTGGGGCACGCAGGTTCAATTAGCTGCCTCTAGCCTCAAAGGAAAATGCGTAAGTCGCGGATGCACTGCGTTCTTATAGCAAGTTCGTGTTGAGAATGCCGATGTTGCTTGTTTTGTACCATGCAGAGTGATTGGGGCGCATGCTTCAGGCAAAGCCAAAAAAAACCACGTAGAAAGAAATAATTCGATGATGATGGTCGTGAGCGTGATGCGTAACGTGGCTGCAAAGAAATGACAAATTCGTGTTGTTGGACTTACTGATTTAATGAGAGAGGACTAGGTACTGAGGCTGAGAGAAGCGACGCGAGTGTACTGTTAAACTGAACTGAACGACGCTCAGCTAGCGGCATTCCAATACACCAAATGGTGCGTTGAGGAAGGCTGTACTGATGTCCAGATAACGCCTATACCAAGAAAGTTGGGTGGTAATGACCAATAGAAGTCTTATAGACTCAAAGCAAATTACTGAAGCAAATGTCTCTGTATCGTGATCTTGAATCTGATGAAAGCCTTGTGCTACCAGTCGAGTCTTGTTTCGGGTAGGTTGTCCGTTTTCGTCTCGTTTTGTTTTAAAGATGTTTTGATTACGTTTTTCGCAGATGAACGTGGTACTGTGATGCCAAGATGGGTCTGAAAGAGCTTGTGAGACTGAGGTTGGTTCGAACTCAGTGATTGAAGAAGATGATACATGAAGTGCATGTGACTGTCTTTCATTTCTTTGGGCGGCTGAGATGACGGAGTCGTAGTGAGTTCCAAAGCTTGAGTGCGACGAACGACGAAGACCTTGTTGATGTACTTGTCGCTACTTTTCTTGAAGAACCTGTTGGTTTCAAGAAAGATGGAGTTGTTGGTTGTTGAAAAATGTTCCAGTGCTTGACCAGATGAGCGAATGGGCGTTGTTTTGTGATTGGTCTAGGCTGCTGAATTCTGGGTTTCTTATCAGTTTTGACTTCAAAATCTGATGGATCGTCCAATGTCTGATTGACACTAAGCCTCAGCGTTTGCGGCTTTGATTCTGATTCAGTCTGTTGGAGTTTGTCAATGATCTGAACCTCAAAACTTTGATCTAATGGAGAACCGTCAGGTCGCATGTCTGACTCAATGGATTCAGTGGAGACAGCTTGAGAAGGTTTGAGAGTTCCTTCATATTGTCTACGGGATCGTAAGGTGGATAAATCCCGGCAGGATGATCTATGGATAAGGGAAAACCAAATTCGACTGTCTGTTTTGGATTTTCTGAAAGAAGTTGAGTCTAGAATATCTTCGAAAAAGACGACATCACGGACAACTTTGACTTGGTGAGTTTCGTGATGAGGTGTGTTAAAGAATCTTGTGGATGAAGGACATCGATTGAGGAGACGGCATGCGACCAGAATGTCTTACGGATTCCAGCCCAGATGCACATGGTATGAGGCATTTCAATAATTGTTCACGGTATTCATGCCAGTTGGATTCTGTCAATTTCAGTGTCGATGGGAAATTGATGTTCTTTTTTGTGTTCATGGACGGTATCGAGAGATCAGTGGTGCTGCTGCAACAAGTTGGGACTGTGGAGCTGGAGGCCATTTGGTTATGGTTGTTCCGATAGTCGAGCATCCAGAAATCTAGTCAATGTACAAAAGGTCCTGGGGAAAAACAGTCCAATAGAACAGTTTAATTAGTTAAGACGCCAACAGAAATGGATGTTGACACTGGGGGTTTGGAAATTGGAACAATAAATTGACAGTAGGAACCGTTCTCGCGCCTGCTAAAAGTGTCTAGTCGCGTAGGTCGACTCCGCTGTGCGACTTGTGTGTTAGCCTGCTCTACTGTGTTTTTGTCGTCTGTTGATCTGTTTCCTCACCCAAGTTTTCTGTTCCATGGGTCGTCCCAAAATCTGTCTGAATGTTTTTCCTCACCTGTTAACAAACCCCTCGTGAACCCTAACAAAATGGACAGTGACACCGCCGTTCCCCACTCGAACCAAGGCAGCGAAGCCTGCCTTTAACGGACCAGAAATAGAATTCTGGTACGATTTATTGCATTTTGTAGGAGCGTGGTGCGTCCCGTCAAGACATCTATTCTGATCAGTTTAGTCCTTGAACCTTATTGTTTACCCGATTAGCCAACCATGTCGTCACCATTCATGATCAGTAACCCCACAAACCGCGAAACGAGAGCCGCCAGCCAAAGATCCGCACAACACAAGCAACTGGGCAATATAGAATTGTTGACTGACGCGATACTGCGAGTGTTTCGGTGAACATCTAAGTTGAAGAAGCCAGTTGATGGTCTTTGGCTTGGCCGCTTAGGTGAGTTTTCATCGCAATCGGAAAAAAAGGGACTTCGCGCCAGCTTGACAACGGGTGAGCAAATCTCTGACACATCTGTACACCACACACATGCAAAAAATGTGCAGACCAGGAACCACCTTCAAATTAAAAATCGATGCAGCCTCGTCGCCATCACATTCCTCAATCTTGTGGCGCCCTCCTTTCAATTGGGCAGCTTCTGAACCCCGCAAATGTCCCTTCTCATGACCTTCCCCAGGAAGAGCTCGCAGCCTCGATCTGTTTAAGTAATCCAAAGCACAGCCAGTGCGATGTCATCCGGCTGTGTTTGACTCAGTGAGTGAATAGCACTACTAGTTCCAAAATGAAGAATTTGTGGTGATGTGCTAGTATTGATTGAATAAATTTGATCTAGCGAATGCGCATGTCAACATCGATACGGTGCTTGAATTCGAGTGTATTGAGCTAATTATTCTGCTTTCAGTATTCATGTATTACATAACGGTATCGGTGTGTTACTTCATGTGTGTTCTGGTTTCCAGAGAACCCACTCGAAAGAAATTTCGGAGGAGGTGAGTGAATTGAGGGAATGTATTACAGGTGACATAACGGTATCGGGGTTGTTCGTGTTCTGGTTTCCAGATCTCCCACTGTGCTACAAGAGTCCAAATCCAATGAAGTTAAGGGGTGAGTGAATTGAGGGAAATGTATTACAGATAACATAACGGCATCGGGGTTGTTCATTTGTGTTCTGGTTTCCAGATCTCCCACTGTGCTACAAGAGTCCAAATTCAATGAAGTTAAGGGGTGAGTGAATTGAGGGCATGTATTACAGGCGTGTTCTGGTTTCCAGATCTCCCACTGTGTTACAAGAGTCCAAATCCAATGAAGTTAAGGGGTGAGTGAATGAGGGCACGGAACCAGAAAGGAACGCGGCTGTCACTTCATTAGCTTGCTGTGTTCTGGGTTGTGATTTTACATTTCCATTGATTTCAGGCCGCCAAAGAGCTTTCCTTCCAAGACGGATGCCACGCCAATTGTTCCCTCGTAAGGAGCAGGCCCCTAAACTCAAATGGTGGAGTCGTCTTTCCATGAAGCTTTTCAAGAAATCCAAATCCGACCTCCTTCAAAAGAATTTGATTCGGGGAAGCTCCTCCAAAACCTCTAACACGCATGAAAGCAAACGAAAATGAAGAATCAAGCGCCTGAGGCCTCAGTGCCCGCGAAAATATGTGAAGTCTTCTAGTCTGTTGTTTTTATTCTGTCATGGAACGTGGTTGTCTTGTGAATTGTGCTTCTTATTTGTATCTTTTGTGTCTTAGTGCATTTTATTGGTTTTTGTATCTTAGTATGTGTCCTTGTGCTTTTCGCTCCCAGTGGTCGGTTCTTCGAGCGTAAACAGTTCGAAGTAGCACGTCAGCAACTGTTTTTATTGGGAGAGCTTTTGCTGCTATTTGAAATAATCAGCCGAAAAGAATCAGCCGAAAAGAATCAGCCGAAAAGAATCAGCCGAAAAGAATCAGCCGAAAAGAATCAGCCGAAAAGAATCAGCCGAAAAGAATCAGCCGAAAAGAATCAGCCGAAAAGAATCAGCCGAAAAGAATCAGCCGAAAAGAATCAGCCGAAAAGAATCAGCCGAAAAGAATCAGCCGAAAAGAATCAGCCGAAAAGAATCAGCCGAAAAGAATCAGCCGAAAAGAATCAGCCGAAAAGAATCAGCCGAAAAGAATCAGCCGAAAAGAATCAGCCGAAAAGAATTATCCAGGGAGCATCAGAAATGGCAGGATGCAACCGATGAAGTGAATACAAATTACAGGAAACATTTTCAGAGTTTTAATTAAATTCCGAAACAAAGCAGTTGCAAAGTTAATTCGGGCAAAGAAATCGCGGCGGTAAGTGCAAAAAGGCGAGAGGTAAAGGACACGTTGATTCTTTTCGAGATGGTCCTCAGGTAGTATACCATACCATAGCCCTCTTCTCTTTTGAGCCTGGTTCTTCCCTACAGCTGCCCGGGTTGAGGTGGAATCACTTGATTTTTGCTTGTTGGCATCCCGCACAACTTTTTGATTCTGTGATAGGTTTGTCGGGGTGACATTTGATTCTCTGGTTATCGGGGAGGTTAAGAACCAGGAAACAGATGTTGACACTAGGATATTTGGAAATAGAATTCTGGTACGATTTATTGCATATTTATAGGAGCGTGATGCGTCCCAGGGGGCTCATCAGGATGATCATCAGTTTAGGGTTTACCGGATAAGCCAACCATGTCGTCACCGTTCATGATCAGTACCCCACAAACCGCGGAACGAGAGCCGACTGTCTTCCAGCCAACGATCCACACAACACAAGCAACTGGAAAATATAGAATTGCGACACTGACGGGATACTGAGAGTGTTTCGGTGAACATCTAAGTTCAAGAAGCCATTTGATGGTCTGGCCGCTTAGGTGAGTTTTCATCGCAATCGGAAAAAAAAGGGACTTCGCGACTGCTTGAAAAAGATCCACCAGGAACAACCGAAATCGAAAATCGATGCAGCCTCGTCGCCGTCACATTCCTCAATCTTGTGGCGCCCTCCTTGCAATTGGCCAGCTTCTCAACCCCGCAGATGTTCCTTCTCATGACCTTCCCCAGGAAGAGCTCGCAGCCTCGATGTATTTCAATAGTCCAAAGCACAGCAAGTCCGATGCCATCCGGCTGTGTGCTGTTCAGTGAATGAATTGAGGGTATGTATTACAGATGACATAACGGTATCGGGGTTGTTTATTTGTGTTCTCCAGATCTCCCAATGTGCGACAAAAGACGCTCGAATACGAGGCGGCTGTGGGGTGAGTGAATGGAGGGCACGGAACCAGAAAGGAACGCGGCTGTCACTTCATTAACATGCTGTGTTCTGGTTGTGATTTTACATTTCCATCGATTTCAGACCGGCCAAAGTGCTCGTATGAGCCAATTGTTCGGAATGAGGAGCAGGCCTCTAAACCTAAATGGCGGAGTCCTCCAGGGAAGCTTTTTGAGAAGTTCAAATCCGACCCCCTTCAAAAGAATTTGACTGAGGGAAAAAAAGAATCACCAGAAAAATCAAGAAACGCTTCAAAGCCTGAAAGCGAACGAAAATGAAGAATTGAGGCCTCAGCGCCCGCGGAAATATGTGAAGTCTTCTAGTCTGTTGAAGGAGCGGTGGTTGTCTTGGGAATTTTGTTCCTTATTTGTATCCTGGCGCATTTTATTTGTTTTTGCATCTTTTTTGTAGTAGATTGTAGATTGTCGTTATGTGTCCTTGTGCTTGACAAGCGGCCGGCTTGTGACAAGATGGCCGAAACTGGAATGCCCAAAGATTCCAATTAAAAAAGATGTAATCCGGGCAGCTGTAGGGAAGAACCAGCAGTGAAAAAGGATCACGCAGGATGCTACCGATCAAATGAAAACAATTACGAGAGACAGTTTCAGAGTTTTGTTGAAAATTCCGAAACAAAGCAGTTGCACAGTTAAGAAAACGAGCTGTTGTTCAAATTAAGTTTTGGTGTTCGAACTTCGAACCAAATGTCGACTGCAGCTTCCCACCGATTTACTTTTCATCATATAACTCTATAATTTTTGTGATACTGGGAATCTGCTCCTTTTTTGTCGGAGGATATTCATAGTGCTTCCGTGTAACAGGACATGTTATCAAGGTAACTCCGTCTGTGAGAAATCCAACAACAACCGTTCTGTGAATTTGGAATAACGCGCTCATTTCTGTAGCATATTTCTTTGGTATTGAAACCACGGAGCTGCTTCTTTAACTCGACAATTGTGACAATGTACATCAACCCATTCTATCTTGTGCAGGTTGCTTGAAGAATGTAACGATAGTTTGTGCCAGATGAACAGATGGTCGTCAGCTTCTTAGTGCCCGAGATGGGACAGATTTGCAAGTTTGCCTCCAACTTCTTCAAGCATCACTCACATCGGTAGAATTCTCTGCAAAGGTCTCTCTGTTCTCCTTCAATCATCTCAATCTCGCTCTGTTTATCATTTCTAGTAGTCCAGAGCGGATGGGTATTGCCGCTCATTGCTGGTTGAAAAATTTCTGCTGGTGGCAGCTGAAAAATCGGTTAATTCGTCTTGAGATTCGCTTGACTTCTTGCGTCCCCCCACACTTCTTGGTCTTCTCTTTGGAGACCTGAATCACTTGCACCCTAGATGATTTTTCTTGTTCTGGTCCCCTCCTTTCTAGGGTGGGCATTTCAGGTTCCGCCAGCTTGTGTAGCTTTTCACAACGCATGACTCTCTGTCCCATTCTCACTTTATAACTCAGCAAAATGTTCACAACTCGGAATTTTCATTAAAACTTTGAAAATGTTTCTCGGTTGCATCCTGCGGGCGACTTTGGAAGCCAATGAGCCTTTTGAATGTGGTGGACGCTTGTGCGTCAACTAGCGCTGCCAATTAAGCTACGGATCGAGAATACATTCTGGGATGCTCTAGTGTTCCTGGATAATTCTTTTTGGCTAATACTTCTCGGCTGATACTTTTCGGCTAATAGCAGCAAAAGCTCTCCCAACAACTTAAGAGCTAGCACAGTTGCTGCAGTGGTTGCCTTGTTGTGCTGCTTTGGGCTGTTTACGACCCAACAACTAACCACTGGGAACGAAAAGCACAAGTACTAGGAGAATCTACAATCTACAGGGAAGATACAAAAAAAATACCTTTGGAATGTTAAATTCATGCACGAAACGCAATGATACAAAAACGAATAAGATACAAACAAGATACAAACAAGATACAAACAAGATACAAACAAGATACAAACAAGATACAAACAAGATACAAACAAATTTCCGCGAGCCTCAGGCGATTGATTCGCCATGTCCGTACACTTCATCGAACCTTTGGGTGTCTGATTCTGTATATCCGTACACTCTCTTGATGGCTTCGATGTACGTTTCTTTTTGTCTTGGGGGTCCTTTTTTTTCCCCCCGTTTCTTAAAAAGCTTCCGACTGAAAAAACGACTCCACAATTTGGGTTGAGGGGCCTTGAGAATATTCGGCTCAGCATCCGTCTTGGAAGGAAAGCTCCTTGGCGGCCTGAATCGATGGAAACGTAAAATCACTGCAAACCAGAACACAGCGAGTCAATGAAGTGACAGCCCGATTTCTTTTTGGTTCCGTGCCCTCCATTCACTCACCCCCAACTCCATTGGATTTGGACTTTGTAGCACAGTGGGAGATCTGGAAACCAGAACACAAATGAACAACCCCGATACCGGTATGTCCATTCACTCACCCCCCAACTTCATTGGATTTGGACTTCTGTAGCACAGTGGGAGAATCTGGAAACCAGAACACAAATGAACAACCCCGATACCGTTATATCATCTGTAATACAAGCCTCCATTCACTCACCCCTCAACTGCATTGGATTTGGACTCTTGTAGCACAGTGGGATATCTGGAAACCAGAACACAAATGAACAACCCCGATACCGGTATGTCCATTCACTCACCCCCCAACTTCATTGGATTTGGACTTCTGTAGCACAGTGGGAGATCTGGAAACCAGAACACAAATGAACAACCCCGATACCGCTATATCATCTGTAATACAAGCCTCCATTCACTCACCCCTCAACTGCATTGGATTTGGACTCTTGTAGCACAGTGGGATATCTGGAAACCAGAACACAAATGAACAACCCCCGATACCGTTATGTCATCTGTAATACAAGCCTCCATTCACTCACCCCTCAACTGCATTGGATTTGGACTCTTGTAGCACAGTGGGATATCTGGAAACCAGAACACAAATGAACAACCCCGATACCGGTATGTCCATTCACTCACCCCCCAACTTCATTGGATTTGGACTTCTGTAGCACAGTGGGAGATCTGGAAACCAGAACACAAATGAACAACCCCGATACCGTTATATCATCTGTAATACAAGCCTCCATTCACTCACCCCTCAACTGCATTGGATTTGGACTCTTGTAGCACAGTGGGATATCTGGAAACCAGAACACAAATGAACAACCCCGATACCGTTATGTCATCTGTAATACATGCCCTCCATTCACTCACCCCCCAACTTCAATGGATTTGGACTTTTGTAGAGGTCGACACAAATGAACAACCTGGAAACCAGAACACAAATGAACAACCCCGATACCGGTATGTCCATTCACTCACCCCCCAACTTCATTGGATTTGGACTTCTGTAGCACAGTGGGAGATCTGGAAACCAGAACACAAATGAACAACCCCGATACCGTTATATCATCTGTAATACAAGCCTCCATTCACTCACCCTCAACTGCATTGGATTTGGACTCTTGTAGCACAGTGGGATATCTGGAAACCAGAACACAAATGAACAACCCCGATACCGGTATGTCCATTCACTCACCCCCCCAACTTCATTGGATTTGGACTTCTGTAGCACAGTGGGAGATCTGGAAACCAGAACACAAATGAACAACCCGATACCGCTATATCATCTGTAATACAAGCCTCCATTCACTCACCCCTCAACTGCATTGGATTTGGACTCTTGTAGCACAGTGGGATATCTGGGAAACCAGAACACAAATGAACAACCCCGATACCGTTATGTCATCTGTAATACAAGCCTCCATTCACTCACCCCTCAACTGCATTGGATTTGGACTCTTGTAGCACAGTGGGATATCTGGAAACCAGAACACAAATGAACAACCCCGATACCGGTATGTCCATTCACTCACCCCCCAACTTCATTGGATTTGGACTTCTGTAGCACAGTGGGAGATCTGGAAACCAGAACACAAATGAACAACCCGATACCGTTATATCATCTGTAATACAAGCCTCCATTCACTCACCCCTCAACTGCATTGGATTTGGACTCTTGTAGCACAGTGGGATATCTGGAAACCAGAACACAAATGAACAACCCCGATACCGTTATGTCATCTGTAATACATGCCCTCCATTCACTCACCCCCCAACTTCAATGGATTTGGACTTTTGTAGAGGTCGACACAAATGAACAACCTGGAAACCAGAACACAAATGAACAACCCCGATACCGGTATGTCCATTCACTCACCCCCCAACTTCATTGGATTTGGACTTCTGTAGCACAGTGGGAGATCTGGAAACCAGAACACAAATGAACAACCCCGATTCCGTTATATCATCTGTAATACAAGCCTCCATTCACTCACCCCCTCAACTGCATTGGATTTGGACTCTTGTAGCACAGTGGGATATCTGGAAACCAGAACACAAATGAACAACCCCGATACCGGTATGTCCATTCACTCACCCCCCAACTTCATTGGATTTGGACTTCTGTAGCACAGTGGGAGATCTGGAAACCAGAACACAAATGAACAACCCCGATACCGTTATATCATCTGTAATACAAGCCTCCATTCACTCACCCCCTCAACTGCATTGGATTTGGACTCTTGTAGCACAGTGGGATATCTGGAAACCAGAACACAAATGAACAACCCCGATACCGTTATGTCATCTGTAATACAAGCCTCCATTCACTCACCCCTCAACTGCATTGGATTTGGACTCTTGTAGCACAGTGGGATATCTGGAAACCAGAACACAAATTGAACAACCCAGATACCGGTATGTCCATTCACTCACCCCCCAACTTCATTGGATTTGGACTTCTGTAGCACAGTGGGAGATCTGGAAACCAGAACACAAATGAACACCCCGATACGTTATATCATCTGTAATACAAGCCTCCATTCACTCACCCCTCAACTGCATTGGATTTGGACTCTTGTAGCACAGTGGGATATCTGGAAACCAGAACACAAATGAACAACCCCGATACCGTTATGTCATCTGTAATACATGCCCTCCATTCACTCACCCCCCAACTTCAATGGATTTGGACTTTTGTAGAGGTCGACACAAATGAACAACCTGGAAACCAGAACACAAATGAACAACCCCGATACCGGTATGTCCATTCACTCACCCCCCAACTTCATTGGATTTGGACTTCTGTAGCACAGTGGGAGATCTGGAAACCAGAACACAAATGAACAACCCCGATACCGTTATATCATCTGTAATACATGCCCTCCATTCACTCACCCCTTAACTTCATTGGATTTTGTAGCACAGTGGGAGATCTGGAAACCAGAACACAAATGAACAACCCCGATACCGTTATGTCATCTGTAATACATGCCCTCCATTCACTCACCCCCCAACTTCAATGGATTTGGACTTTTGTAGAGGTCGACACAAATGAACAACCTGGAAACCAGAACACAAATGAACAACCCCGATACCGGTATGTCCATTCACTCACCCCCCAACTTCATTGGATTTGGACTTCTGTAGCACAGTGGGAGATCTGGAAACCAGAACACAAATGAACAACCCCGATACCGTTATATCATCTGTAATACAAGCCTCCATTCACTCACCCCTCAACTGCATTGGATTTGGACTCTTGTAGCACAGTGGGATATCTGGAAACCAGAACACAAATGAACAACCCCGATACCGTTATATCATCTGTAATACATGCCCTCCATTCACTCACCTCTCAATTGCATTGGATTTGGACCTTTTTTGTACCAGAGTGGGAGATCTAGACTTGCTGTGCTTTCGAAAATTGAAATACATCGAGGCTGCAAGCTCTTCCTGGGGAAGGTCATGAGAAGGGACATTTGCGGGGTTCAGAAGCTGCCCAATTGAAAGGAGGGCGCCACAAGATTGAGGAATGTGATGGCGACGAGGCTGCATCGATTTTTGATTTGCACATTTTCTACCTGTGTAGGTGCGTGACCTGCAGATGTATCAGAGATACTCATAACCGCAACGCTCCCATTCCTGATTGCGGGACCTGCAGATGTATCAGAGATACTCATAACCGCAACGCTCCCATTCCTGATCGCATGGCCCAGCAAGATTTTCAAGCTGTCGCGAAGTTCCCCTTTTTTTCCGATTGCGGTGAAAACTCACAGAAGCAGCCCAGTCAAAGTGATGATATTTCGACCTTCCTTCAGCCAAGCTGGTCGAAACTGGAATGCCCACGGGAATACAAGACCAGAAAAGCATGGAAAAAAAAATTCAGCCGTGACTCCAGGTACCAAAGAAAAGACCCCCGTCAAGCGAATCCCAAGACGAATTTACTGGGTGGATAGACTAACGGGGGGATTGCAGACACTTTGACTTTGGTGATTCCATCCGGGTAAGATGTTCAGGAATCAAGGTTTCCAGTATTTGTTTGTGTGTAGCGTCCCCACTCTTCCATCTGACACTATTCTCCCAATAGACTACCTGCATCACTCTAATCAGCAGCCGTTGGAATGGCCGGTGATTCTTTGCAGAATATGGAGCAAAGAAAGGCGTAATAGCAGGACTCCCGAAATGTATTTTCCAGCGGATAAGTTCACTACCTGAGAAAACGGGCGAGTTCCTCAGCATTAAGGCTTAATCTGTCAAACACTTCATTTCCCCTCAATATTTCAGATCCCCTGTGAAAAATGAAAATCGTCAACACCAACAAAACCTGTTCAGAGTCTTAGTCGTATTTCTCATATTCTGTCTTTTCGTTTGTGCGTCGTCGCTTCTTGTTTCTCCATCAAAGCCAGGTTCCCTTTTGGTTGTACGATACATGGGAGGCAGCGGAGGACCCTGATACAGCTTCGATCACAGCGACACATGGTAATTGCTTGTTGCGCTCTTTTTTCGTTCTTCCTGTTTTTCTTGCAAGGTCTCTGTAGCCTTTTGTTTCGATAAACTTTTCCAC
>NW_026578705.1:0-15895 GCF_029603195.1 Condylostylus longicornis
AATTGGTGATTTAATTACATTTTGTCGGTTAACGAGATCATCGCTTGGATCGATTCCATATTTAGGATTGTGTCATGCGATAGATGAACCCGTTCCGTCGACTGCATCGTCTTCAAGAAAAGGTCACAATCGATTTCAACGATCTCCACCAAAATGTTTAATGTCGTCTGACCCCTCAGTCTACTTCTACCGTATAGCCACACTGGATAGTCGAGATCTTTATCTCTCGCACGATTTGTGTTCTCTCGAATCAAAGCGTTTCGAGTGTGAATCCTTGGGAGAAATTGATGAAGTTGCGTATCTCGATGATTGTATCCAATCTATGCTCATCAGCACGCCAGATGAAACCGAACAGCAGCACGATAAAAACGTCGCACCTCATCGATCCTCTCTTGATAAACCCCGAGATGAATCTTCCATCTCCTTGATGACACCCGCAGATTGTCATCTCATCTACAACGTCGTTCACTTCGATTTCGATGGAATTGTCCATAAGCTCGAATCAGAGACTCGGACTGATCGTCCCAATGAAACCGCGGAGCACTGCAATGGAACGCCCATCGTGTCGGAAACGACGACCGAGTCGTCGAACCAAGTGTATTGCTTTTATCAGTCATCTGATGGACAATTGTTGGTTCTCGATGACCTTTGCATGGAGTGTTTGATGACAGATCGACTAAGGCGCAACGATCAAGAGAGAAGAATAGGACGTTCCAGTGAAGACGCTCAACAATCTACAGTTCTAAGTTGCCATGAATCCTCTTCCGCGTCGTTGCCAATCGCAGAATCTCTAGCAAATTTTTTACCACTTGTCATCAAAGACGTTCCAATTAGATGGATAGAAGAAGAGAGTGTGGATGCCGAGTTTAGGAAACGGTCAGTGAGCTCCAGCTCTCTACAAGACAATTACATTTTTGCAGGCACCCTCTTTTGAATTTTATTCCATCCGGGACTTCAGTCTCATTCGTCGAAATTGATGTCTCTTCATTAGTGTCCCAAGAAACATTGAATGAGTTTCTTCTATTGTTCAGAAAAAGAAAAAGTAAACGCGATTCTGAAAGAAGGCGGAAAGCCAAAATTGAGGAAAAGCGAACTGCTGAGATTGAGGCGCACCATAATGTAAGGGATCCTATACAGGAGGTGTACTAGTAGGATACTTCGTTGATATGACACATCATAGTTAGTATATTGCGGCTTGTGTGTTTCAGCCGGCAGGTAGTTTTATCTTCATAACAAAGATGATTGAATGATCAAATGTCCCAAAGTCTCGCTTTATTTGAATCTTTCTAAGGCTCAAATTCAATTGCGATTAATTGAGGATCAAGAACGAAATCTTGGTCGTCGTGATCCTGTTACTGGATTACGCGTTCAGACCATCACAACAGATGCGTCGCTCTTTCCACCGCTTCATGAAGCTCCACTCTCTTGTGATGTCCGCACGTCTGAACCAGAAGAAGCCCCTAAGCGTGGCTGGGCGACGCGTATCACTCAACCACGTTCGGACCCTTTTCCCTCTCTTCTGGATCCTCCAACTTCCAGGCAACCTGCCAGTGCAAAGCAGAAGCCAATTTTTTCACACCAGTCAATCGTTCATCCAGAGACCCAAGAGGATCCTTCAATCGACGACGAAGCTCGACAGTATTTAGCGTCAACTAGACGAATGGAACCAAACGTATCTGAGTGGGCAGAACTTGATGCCGCGCTTGAGGAATGTTCAAAAGAGGGAGGAGGGTGAGGGTCTCATCTTCATTCGTTCTCCTTGATCCTTTCCCGTGGCAGAGTTTCTCCAGGCGGCAAGAAAAAAGGAAAGAAAATTGTACTTTCGTCCGGTCCATCGTATCGGCGGTAACTTTTTATTATTGTTGTACCGTTTTTGATTTACTGCACCGAACTATTCAGTATTGTCGCACACTTGTCCTGGTGCAAAGAACAGCCTAATTTTTGAAATGGCGGCCTCTGTTGTGCAACTAAGTCACAGAAGCTGGATCGGAATCAAAGGGGCAGATAGTTTGAAGTAAGAGCAAGAACAATTTTACCGGCGTCATCTCTCTTTCAGATTTTTGCAACCACTCGTTTCACAAAATCTTGAACTTTTCAGCAGTCATTCCAAAATTGATGACCGCTTCAATGCTTCATCCCTTCCGTCGCTATTTCTTGATTCCACCGCTCATATTCAATTTGAAACAATCATTGTCAAACCGAAGCAGTGAGGCGCGACTTGTGCCAATTTCAAAATGTTACTTTTCAGACAGCACAGCGACGCTAAAACTGCACAATTCGATTTCCTTATTGATCACGATGCCTCATCAACTTCCTCGATGCTGCAACTGCTCGCTGTAGGTGTTTTCACACTTTTTTTTTTTTAGTTCTTGTCACTTCAGAAACGGAAATTACGTTCTAAGATCTCAATAGAGAACCTTGAATCGGAGCTATCGGCGGTGCAGATTTTGCCATCTTCTCGTGATTCGACAGTTGAAGCGTCCTCTCTCGCTATCCAGGCTGGCGGGCTTCAATTTTTAGATCCTCGTTGGCCTTCGCTGTTGGGTTTGAGATTACTCCATGAGAAATCGTCTGACAATTTCAAGTCATTAACAAAATCCTTCCAATCTCTGGTATACATTGAATCCATTATTTGATTTCTGTATCTGTATGTGTGGTTAGACTGAATCTGACTACGATGAGCTGCGAATATCTCATGGTGTCTTCGAGCCGCATGATTCCCTCACAGTCTTCGACGTCAATGAAGCAACCAAATCGATGGATGAACCGCGCGTCATCAACTCCTTGGATTCCTACCTTCCATTTAGTCTCAACTATGACCTGTTGGGATATTTGAGCACATCGAAGGGGTAAACAGTTTCACTGATTCCTTCCTGTAATTCTTCGCCCCATTCAATGATTTCAGGTGCTACGTGGGACAAGAAGTCGTCGCGCGCAGTTTGTCGTCTTTGGTCATTCGTCGTCGGTTGGTCGTCCTCGAAACGGAAGAATCAATACCAAAAGGCACGCGTCTCAATCTCGTCATCGATGGCCACAACGATGAACCACTTAAGTGCCGATTTGTTGCTCATCGCGGTCGACACTTTCTCTGTTCTCTCAACTCTCGAGACATTTTGAGATGTTTGAATCGACTGAATGTCCCAAAGCCACGCCAGATCGATTCAATCCGCTCCGTTCAAGTGAGATATGAAACAACACATTTGATCCTAAATTTCTTCTTCTAGGAAATCAGTGAAATGGTCGAAATGCTACAACACTGTTCCTTCTACCTTTTGTCTTCAATCAAGAAGGAACAATCTGAAGTGACAGAATTGTACAAAGCAAATATCAAATCCTTCGTGGCCCCGGAACCGCTTCTGAGTTTGCAGTGATACCAGAGTCTGCGGTCTCTCTACTCCAATGATCCCAAGTAGGAAATGTACGCTGGATGGGAGTCCGTTCCAGGATCCCGACGGTAGACGGGTTTCCATTTGGGATCACCTGGAGAGGAATGAGAATCGTCAACACCTATCTTGCCGTCATACTCTCGAATAAGCGCATCGCTTTGACGAAATGGGAAGTCTGATCCAAACAAAATCGATGAAAAATTCCCGCTGGAAGAGAAATCAAATCCCCCCGGCGACACCAGATTCGAATCCATTCGTCCTGAATGAGACATTCGACTCATATGCACAACATTTCATATACAACATCTCATTCATATACAACATCTCATTCATATACAACATCTACAACATTCCATTCATATACAACATCCCATTCATATACAACATCTCATTCATATACATCCCAACATTCCATTCATATACATTCCAACATTCCACTTACATTTCTATCCCTCACATCAAAGTATCCTGAACCATCCAATATGTATCGCAACTCAGAGTCAGCGTGGATGTGCTCAGCAGCAGAATCCTGAAATCAATCAAGCTTGGATGTAAATCTGAAGCTACAGAACAATTCAACCAGTCTCTGCCATACTTCCAACTTTTCAAGACCACAAGCTTCCAATGATAAAGTCACGACATCAGTTGTATTAACATTGAACTTTTTCAAGAGAGCTTTCAGTCCCGGATCGTCTTCTTCTCCACTCTGATGCAAATGGGACTCAAAATACACCAAACGCAAGACCTACAAGCCTATGAGTGACGACATTCAACTTCGTGGCAAGGTAGTCAAGAGTGATAGGCCGATTGGGACATTGTCTCAGCTCTGAACTCTAAAATCGATAACCTCAAAATTTTAGTTTTCTTTCTTACCTCGCCATTCTCATCCAGAATTTCAAACGACGATTCTGATAAATTCCAGCATTCACTCATTTTTGTCGTTGTCTTGCTTTTCGTTTGGAGACATCGACATGCCGCATGCACCAGGTGTGAACCCCATGCACCACTGTTAATGGCAATGCAACAAAATCAGCTCACAATCGGTATTTTCGGTCTGGGAACTGTCGGAGGTGGAGTTCTCAAACTTCTTCAGTCAGTGGGAACACAAATAGCGTGTTTGTAACAGTTTCGCTTGGCAGGGATGATTCTCGTTTTCAATTCCATAAGGCGTTCGTCGCTCATCCAAACAAGGCTCGTGAAAATATTCCACCAGGGTTGAAATTTGTAACACACATCGATCAAATTCTTGGTGATCCCAAAATCAATTGTGTCGTAAGCGAATATCCTGATTGAGTAGCAGTGAATGATTCGTTGTAGGTCGAAGTGATGGGGGGCACGACCCTGGCCTGGGACGTTGTGAAGGGTGCAATTGAGAACGTGAGTATATGGACTCTTCCATCGAACCCAAACCAACTTCTGTGTAGAACAAGCATGTTGTTACAGCAAACAAAGCCCTCATCTCTCTTCATTTGGATGAAATCACTAATTTGTTGCAAGTGAGTTTGAGATGGTTCTCTCTAAACAACAATGCTCCCTCCCAGCTTCATCGGAGCGTTCAATTTCATTACGAGGCTGCCGTCTGTGGAGGAATCCCAATCATCAACGTTATGAAACGCAGTTTGGCACCAGACCACATTACAAGGGTCATCGGCATCATGAATGGGACAACAAATTACATGTTATCCGAAATGGGTTCCAAGGGAATGGACTACAGTTCTGTAAGTGCAAGGCCTGTACTTCCTTTCACGGCTCTTCGACGTGTTGGGCCTGTAGGCGTTGAAAACCGCGCAGCAACTCGGATACGCCGAAGCGAATCCTTCTGCTGATGTTGACGGTTATGACGCGCGTTCAAAGTTGTGCATTTTAGCCCGCTTGGCATTCGGAGTGACAGTCGGTGTGTTGGCGCATGAAGCCGACAATTTGATGTGGTCGATCCGTTGTAGATGAAAACAAACTCCCTTGTCAAGGAATTTCCCAAATTGAGTCTGTTGATTTTGAATATGGTCGAATGATGAATCATACAATCAAATTGTTGGGAATTGCGGAAGAGATAAACGAAGAAGACATCAACGGAAACATGAATGGATCAGCCAGCCGGCATATTGCACTATCAGTCTGCCCCGTGCTGGTGAGATAATCTTCTATGGCGTAAAATTCTTGAGATCTTTGTCGTGGAGGGCTCGAGATTTTCAGCTTAATCAGGTCCCCGTTTCTAATCCTCTCGCTCACGTTGATGGCGCAACGAACGCGGTAGAAGTCGAATCATCGAATCTCGGTTAGACGCCAGTTCCACTCTCTTTACCCTATTAGATCTTGTCCACTCTTCTAAGCAATTCCTTCTTCAGGATGTTCTCTTTACGTGGGGCCTGGCGCTGGACGATTTCCGACAGCCAACTCCGTCGCGTCGGATCTTCTGGAGCTTGTCGCTAATCCAACGCGTGGTTCGTTCGACTCTCTAAACACCATTCGTCTATTCTTGTTGTAGTGACGTCTGCGTTTCCGATGATGCCGTCTTCCAAGCTGCCGGCTATTGTCTCTGACCACAAGGCTGAATTCTACATTCGGTGCGCTTGTCTATGTTAACAATTAACTCTTTCTCCAGTATCACAGTTGTCGATCATGTGGGTGTGATATTCAAAATATCTGAAGTGTTGATGAAACATAATATTCCAATTTTCTCTATCCTCCAAGTAAGAAGGGTCGAATTCTCTGTATCTCAAATTGTCGTCCTATCAGATTCCTATTAAGGATAAAAATCGCGTGCCATTCGCCATCATTACAGAACCATGTCGTCTTTCAGATGTAAGTCCCTTCATTCTCATCCTCCCATCATCCATTCCCCATATATCTTCATCCATATATCTTCATCATCCATATATCTTCATCATCGTCTTTATTCCCATACCTTCATCACCTCTTCGTTCTGTTAGATTAAAGCGATGCGCGATGAAGTGGTTGCTCGACAATCCACTGACCTCCATTTCGTCTTAGAGCCTCCTCTCAGTCTCCGCTATTTCGGCGCCACAGTAGTTTCAAACAATAATTGAGATTTCCGTGAAGTTGTTGTTTTCATTACAAAAGCTTTTGAGAGTTTGCTTCCGAGAATTGAAAACGTCTTCAGAAATAAAAGGCATCTTCACCCACCACATCTGTTGCATCTGAATGGTTTCAATTGGTGTTTGTGTCTTTCACCCCACAGATATTTCGCTGATGATGCAACCACATAAAAACTAGCGGGAGGTGATCACTCTTGAGCTTCATTTGGTTCCGTTTTTACTGTTAAAACTTGCAAACCAAATCGATGAAGTGCTTGAGACAATTGACTGCGCTTCGAAACAGATTGATCAAATTCTACAGACGGCAAACTTTCTGGTGATGATGGAGGTCCTTGCTCTGCTCCATCCTCTGTAGACTGATGCATGGGATCAGAAGACAACACACTGGAGGCTGGCTTGTTCTTCGCGGCAGCAGATCTTCGTTTGCGAGGCCTGGGAGCCATTTCCTTATCACCAGGTACTTTCTCTCTAACAGCTTGTCGTTGCCTCCGTCGATCATTTCCCGTTTCTGGTGTATGCGTATTCTCGACAGCACTGTTTGTCTCCGATGCTTCAGGCGAACTCCATCGCAAACGACAATTTCTAACAAGCTCTTCTTCTGGTTTCTCTTTTTCGCCTTCCTCTCCCACTGCATTAATCCCTTCAGATGTGTTCAATCCCTCAATATGATTTTTCTCCAATTCAGCTCTTGCTATCGATCTTGTAATTCTAAGCGGGGATGATATTTCTTCTGCGTTTCCTTGCACCGTCTTCTTCTCTTGAATTTCTTCATCACGAGTCTCACAACTTCCTCTTGTTTTGTTGTTTTCTTGAACTTGGGGTTTTTTCAACCAAGCACGAATAAACTCACAAGATGAATCCATACTGTTGCCACTCATTTCTGAAACAATTTTTCTTCTCTTCTTCTTCTGTTGGTCGATCTCTGTGTGGTTCGATCCATCTGTAGACTTCCTTCCCATTTCGACACCATCCGACATTGAACTCTGATCCTCACGGGTAGTCTCGCATTCATTCTCAATCATCTGTTTCCTTCGCTTTTTGGCGCACCGTTTCTCAGTCAATTTCTCATCAATAGATTTTTTGTTGGCCTGCGCCATTTGACTTCCCATCGTTCTTTCCTTTACGAGACACGAGCTTTCGATTTCGGCCGGAGAGGTGTTTTCTGTCAGAAACATGTTTATCAGTGAGAGAAGCTACTGAATTTCTCACGATGATTTTCGCTGCAATTCGCAAATTCAAGAACAGTCGATGCGAAATCGCCAACCACAGGGGAGCAGACAACAACAGCGGTCCCTAGTAGTAGCAATTATGAAGACAGAGACAGAGAAGAGACGCCTACCACACGAGCTTTCTTGGATGTTTAGTTTCAACGTGATGTCATCAAGATTTGTTAAGAGAACAGGGACGCGACGTGATGCAGAGATGGAAATCAGGACAGCGTGGATAATTGCACGACGGTAATCAAACAGGGTAGGCTGAGTGGAATTAAAGATGATTAACGAGCATGCTGCAGTTTCCATCGCATGAGATCCACAAAACATCAATTGATCCTCGTTATAAAGAACGCAATCAGGAATTGCATGAATGAGACCGACGCTCCGAACATAAACGGTAAGATCTGGAGTGAAGACTTTCATAATCGGATCAACGATGGATTGCACACGCTGAGCAACACAAACACGGAAAAAAATCGTAAATTAAAAAATCGTTGAACTGAAACTCGTAGAAACGTCTCGATGAAGCTTCTATGCAACTCACAGAACTAAGGGATTGTCTTTTATTATTGTTGGTCGTTAAAGAACTGCACTGCGAGACTCCGAACGTTGACGGGCGGCTCGGGGAAAGTCCTGGTGGTTCGGGTCCTTCGCCAAAACCAGAAAAGTGTCGGAATTTCAAATAAAGGGATGAGGATTGCGCGATTGCATCAGCCGAAAGAATTGGGACTTGCTGTAGTGCAGATTGATCGTTGCAATCAAAGCCGGAACCGACAGATTCTCCCTGAGTCCTTCGCGTGTCGCTTTGAAGACGATTTAGATACGAATTCAAGTCAAATTGCTGATGTAATGCGTTTGTGTGACGTCCCAATATTGAGGAGTGATGTCCCAATGGGACAGGATGCTGTCCCAATCGGCTTCCGTTCACATAATCATTCGAGTTCATTTCTTGGTGCCTCAGTGGAGAAAATCCCAGTCGGGTGTCTATTCCCATTTGATAGGGAGATTCTTCTTCTTCTATTCTGTGAAAGACTTGGCTGGAATGAGGATGGGAATAGAAAGAAGGAAATTGAAATCTCTCTCCTGTAGTGACGGAATTTCTTCTAGAAGTCTTTCGGGCAGTCCAATCGTTGGAATTATCAGAATGAAAAGTTGGAGCAAAGAGAGGTTCATTCACTCGAGTGCCACGATGCTGGAATGAATCTGAAAGACTTTGATGTCTTGTTTGAATGTCTGTATCCATTTGGATTAAAGTATCTCCCTGCATGAGATGTCCTGGATAGTTCAACTGTGGGATGCTCGATGTCCCTTGATGATTCACTCTCGTCTCTTTTCTCTTTGATGGTTCTGCATGCTTGCGGGAATTCAAGGGACTTATATTGCTGTTACTGATCACCCATCGTTTAAAGTCGTCATCAATATGTCCACAGTGGGATCCTTCACCTCCATCGTATGTTCTTCGACTGCGTTTATCTTGATGAACATTTTCATGACCCGAATCCCTCGATGATGATTCGTCATCTACAACATCGTCCACTCTCTATCGGAGACTTCCTTCGATGTCGTGAGGATCGTGGAGTCCTTCGGCGCGATGTTCGCATATTATCATTCTATTGGACCTGATCTGAACTTCAGCCGGTGAATCCTGTTCTCTATGTCTCCTATGGTTGAGCCCTTCTGGGTTCGCGCCCTACCGGTCTTCTTAGAATCAACTGTATTCTGGTTATATCTCAATTATGTCGGTCTTGCAATTCGATATGTCATCGAGACCCCTCTTCTCCCTTCATCATCGTGGGATCCCACACTGAAAACTCTTTACATGTTCATTCTTAGTCGATTATGTTTGGAGACGTTTTCTCTGCGTCGGTTCGTCTAATATATTAACAGAATTCTAACAAATGCCATTCAGGGAATTGTATTGATCCTGGCGCTCCTCTCATGCTCATCGCACAAGGAAAGAGTCGTGGAAGTACGCCGGAACATCGTTCCAATAATCTTCTTTTTGAAACTCTCTCTTCCTTCAGACTTCTTTCCAGTTGCGGTTGGTTGCGTCTCGTCAGGCGTGGTCTGCTTCTTGGTGAGCGAAGCAATTTCCGGATACTCAAAGTCGATTGGATACGCGGTTTGGCAAAGAAGCCGCGGACTGTTGTTTTGTTTTCTGATCGAATTTCTATTTGATTTCGCTCATCAAGCGAGAAACGCGGCTTGGACGATTGTCGACGGACGTCTGAAGCGATTAGCCCGCCTTGAGTCCAAATTGGCGATACCGAAGGCAGGAGAGAAGAAGAAGGAAATCAAGGAGTCAATCCGGCGAGTGGAGGTTTGGTCGCCCTCATCTGTTCTTAATATTCGTTCGCGTGGCATTCACGCAACTGCCTCGTTCATTACAGCTTCAATTGTTGCTTTGGGATCAAATTTCACCAAGGGGGGGCCAATGTTGAACTTCACGTACACAGCAATGGCTGCGTTGGCGCATAAGGATTGGAGTCTGTTGGTTGTTTTGGGAACTGCCAATCTTCTCGCCGCCTATTTGGCTGGATTGTATGTGAAAATCGATGTCGAAGCAACACCAATAGAAGAGATTATCGGTGTCCCAAAAGGAATGCTTTCCCCGACAATTACTGATCAAACATTCAAGGATGATGAATCTGATGGAGAGGAGCCAAAAAAGACAAAATAAATTGAATCTACCAGGCAATGTCCCAATATCAAGATGCTGATGGTGTGAGTCCCAAGTCAATTTTCGAATCGAAAGCAGAAGAGTTTGTGCGTTGATAAACAAAAATGGGATCACGCGTTCAAGGGAGACAAATTCTCAGAAATCATCATCTTCATCGTCAGACCCGAATTTTTTTCTACGAAACTGAAACAAAGAAAAATCATCAGAATTGTTGAAGGAAAAAGCCTACCTGGATTTTTTCCTGCCCCACTTCCTTTTCCTGAAGCTTCACTCATTTTCTCTAAAACGCCACGAACTGTTTCTTCATCAATCTGCCCACGTTGAGCAGCACCACCCCGAATAAGCTGAGTGGAGACATGGCCACAGTTTTGAATCCTTCCTCTTACCTGAAGAAGATAGTTCTCGGCTGCTTTCGCCTTCTCTGGTTTGACGAGAGCCACTCTGCGCACTGAGAAATCGTGAATTAAAATATGAATTAAAATGAACTCACATCGTTCTAGAGCTTCTGGCTCAAGATGCGTTTTCAGAACGGCGTTTCTCTGCTCTTCTATTGCTCTGATCAAACCAGTTGTCCCCACAACGCGAATGAATCTCTCTTACTGTTTTTGTGCCTCCATTTGCTCGTTCATCGCGGTTTGCTGTAACACCCCCAAAGTGCATTCGTTCACATACGACTGACTTACCTGCCCTTGTTGTTGCTGCATTTGTGCCATTGAAAGCGCACGCAAATCGGCAGCTTGCCGTTCCTGGGGATTCATCCCGCTACCCTTAATTTTCTGATCAGCAGTTTGACCTGGGAACCTTTTTTGCAGGCCTATAAGAAGTGGCTTTTGAAGTGAGGGAGTGTGTAAGACGAGTAGAGATAATATTTGCTAAGATTTTGCATCTCTATCGCCCCCTTTGGATACAAACAGTACCGTTCCTGCTAAGTTCAATGTAAGAATGGGAAATTCACAGCCGCAACCTCAACCTCAATTAATAGCCCGTCCATACGATGCGGCGTGCAAACATATTGACCAGACTCTCCCAACAACTATCGTTTCATCTTCGCAAAGACCAGTAACTGAACCCTCAAAGGGCTTGGATGGTGAAAGTGGCGATCTCAGAAGGCACGGTCGAGGCTGCTGCTTCTCTCCGACGCGGAGAGACATTTCATCGTCAATAGCTGAGCGAAGAGGTTCATTCTGGGATTATGGAGAATACATGCCGGACGAGGATATCTGCAATGAGAGCACGACAGATGGGGAAAAGATCGGACAATCCGTCTGGAGAAGAACTTTCGAGTACAGCTTTCACTCAGTCCGAAAAAAGATTAGAAAAAGGAGATGAAACCGGAATGAGTGAAATAATTAAATCAATTAAAAGTCGAAGTCAAGCGAAAATACTAGTCCATGGCGCAACACAAAATCACCATCCCTTTTTGGAACCCCAAATTCTGAACTCTTTCCTTCCTTTTGTGATGGATGCGACTCTGCCGAAGTGTTTGTCCGTCTGTCCGCACTGGCTGATATCCATTTACGGACATCTGCGGCGCCAGTGCGAACCCATTTTAGACGCCTTCCGTGCTGCGTATTGTCAAGACGGTCATCTTGAGTACGAATCAGCGACGTTGAACATCCAACCCATCTTCACAGCAGAACCATCAGCAGTGCGAATCGATCTTCTTATCTACTGCAAAGTGAGTCGTTCTCAGTGAACACACGCATCTTCTCGTTGTTTCAGGTTTTATCTCGATGTCAAAATCAATGCACACAGATCGGATATTCGTTCAGCTATGGAACACGCCCTACTCCTCCCATCATTCCAACCGTCGTCACGCCGAGAAATGTGAAACCAAGACGCCGTCAATGCTATCGTGGATTCAGCGATAGTGGCATTGAACAAAGCTCTGATTCAAGCTCAGAATCCGACTATTGTAACGGTGATCCTCTGGCCTCAACGCGGTTGGCGCCTGAACCGGTTGAACCCCCTAGCCCCGGGGCTGGAACAATTATTTCACCCACAGCAAGCAGTTTTAGCGCGAAACCCCTTCAGCGGGAGTATCAGGCGCAATTTAGGTGAATATTGACGCGTCGTGCAAAAAGTATTTCCTTTCTTCCGGAATTGTAGATTTGAAACCCTGAGGAAAGGAAAACGCCACATCTGGATACAAAGGGACATGTGCCGATTCCATGGCGACGAATTGATGGTCGCATCGATGCCAAATGTCCCAATTATATGTGTGGATGATTATATAGAGATTCCTGTGAATCTTGCAAATGCGTTCGGTCTCGTGGATAAGAATTCAATTTCGTGGATGCCACTCGAATTTGTCAATGAGCCGTATCGTTCATTTGGACAACACTGCGAACTAGAGCGTCCCACCCAACTATGGTAAAGAACAAGGAATCATCAACGCTTCAGTCTTGTTCATTACAGGATGAATTTAGATCAATTTCAACCAACAACAAGTGAACGACTACAGAATAATGGTAAGGATTAATTTCTCTCAAATCTCTCTCTCACTCTCTTCCTCCACACATACTCTCTCATTCATCTAGATCCCTGTAAGCTTGTTCTTCATTCCCTTCCTCCATTCCCACATTCCTTCATCATTCATTTTTATCGCAGATCATTTCGGTCCTCAATGGAAACACCAGAAGACAGAATTCACTGGAATAGATATTATTCTCTCACGATCACATTTTATCGCTGGAGAGCTTGGTATGATCTAGTCCCAAATTCTAGTCCGCAAACGATGACCCCATTTCAGGAGAAGTTCCCAACGCTAAAAGGTGGTTGGGACTCGAAGCGTGCGTTCGTCCCTCTTCGCTTCCAATTGTTTGCGCTTTGCCAAGATTGGGACTTCAGCATGATCGATTCTCAATGAAGCATTTCCGCCAAGTATGAATGAATAAGCTGCGGTCCATGACGAACCTCTCTTTGTGATCAGGGAGATCAAATAACCCTCTACGTTAGCCAGGGAGGGGGTGTCTTGATTTGATCATGTCTTGATTGTTTGCACTTGTATTTCTGTTAAATACTGCTTGAATTGGACCACCTGTCGCGGACCTGACACGTTATGGGGGCTACGAAGAGACGCGCACCTTCCAAGTCCGCGCACAAGCCTCCAGTGAAAAGAAGGGCCGTTCTGCGAGAAGCAGAGAATGAGGCGGCGACATCGAAACAGTCGAGCAAGAACCTTGAACGGGAAGACGAACAGTTTGAAGACTATTTGAAAAAATTGCCAGTCGCACAGCAAAAAGCCTTCGCCGTGGACTTAATTGATAGTGATGGAAGTGATAGGGACGTTGTGGATGGTGAAAAAGAAGTGGTGGAAAATGTGGGGGACGATGATGATGAAGCGAAGCATGAAAAAGAGCTTGAAGAATTGAAGACTGCAGATCCTGAATTTTATCAATTTCTACTGGAAAATGATCGACAATTATTGGAGTTTGGGAAAGAGCTTGATGAAACACCGGACGAACAAGATGATGATAAGGAGCAACAAGAGGATAAAACATCTTTCATGGGATCGAAACTTACGATTGATCGATTTGAAGCAATTTTTAGAAATGCGAAAGAGTCGGAATCGACGCGTAGTTTAACTCTTTTGTTGGCTGCGTATAGAGGAGTCATTCGATCAATCACTCGAATGGAGGAGACTGAAGATAATGGAAAGCGTTTAGATCCGAAAGTGGGGAAAAAAAATTTCAAACAAAAGGAAATAAAAGTTAAAGAAGAGAAGAAAAAACATCCGATGACTCCCGCAAAATTGCTTTTCCATCTGGACGTGGAAGATGAAGATGATGAAGCCTTCGAAGTGTTCAATGAAGTCGTGTCGTCAGTAGCTCAGCATATTGGGACAATGCTGGAGGTGCGACTTCCATCAGTAGAATCGAGTAGAGAAGACATACGAATTGTGTTTCCACCACCTGGAAGTATCAAGACTGTATTTGTGACACTCATCAATCAATTTTGGATCGATACTACGCTTCTATTGAAGTACTACCAGGGAAAGGTAACAGCAGAAGGGGTACAGGAATCGAAACAAGTAAGGGGTCTCTTCATGAACAGTTGACTCGACGTGTGTTCGCAGATCGTTCTTTCTCATCTTGCTTCCTCTTCGGTGCTGCGATGGCTTGTCTGTTTGCCTGAAACTGGTCGAGCTCAGTTTGTTTCGTCCTTGATTCCGCTCTTGTTGGAATCTGTCAAGTCCCAACCAAACAATTTCGGGTGTCCTACTGCAGCGTTTGCTGTGCTTCATAAACTTGTGGGCCTTCTTGGAGAACCCAAGTTCCATACAATTTGTCTCAAATTACGTCGAAAAAACAAGAGTGACAAAATGACTCCCACTGAGTTAAACGATACGGTCGAAGAATCTCAACAATCGGTAATGAGCGAGTGCTATCGTGCATTTATGCTTGTGGTCAAGCGACGCGGGTGAGGGTAATAACTCATTTCTTTGAAGACCTCATTTCTTATTCTCTATCAGATACTCATGGGCTGTTGCGCCTGGTTATCAGTTCATTTTAAATTGCCTGAGTGAATTGTTACGCAGTGTTCGGTCTTCTGTTGCTTATCGCGTCATCTTTTTGGTCGTTCGTCAATTATCTTTGATTGCGAGAAATGCTTTAATTGCGCGCTCTCAACAGCGAATGGGGCTTCAAGGAGCATCCGCTGATGCAGCCGTTAAAGTTCGGTCTAAGCGGTAAGAGCACGTGTTAATAAAGCAGAAGAGATTTGAAAGCTTCTACGTCTGATTTTGCTGGCCCTCAGAGTCGACGAAACAGAGAGGAAATTGTTCAGCTGGTCGTTTGTGATGGCTGCAAGGTTTTTGGTTCAAGCTATATCGTCCGTTGGAGGGCAACTGATGGAGCTTGCCTTCCCTCTATCGACTGCACTTACTGCCGCAGTCAAATCTGAGCTTAATACGTCTGTAAGCGTCCCTTTTAGTCTTAAAGGCGCTCATGTTTGTTTCACTTGTATCTATTTGTTCATATTTCTGTTTATTTTGTTTATGTTTGTTTCGTTCGTGTTTATTTTTTATAGAATCGGATTCCATTTGTTCTTCATTGTCTTCAATTGCAATGCGATCTTATGAATCGCTTGGAGCGTTTAATTCCTCTAGGGTCTCATTTAATCGCATTAGGAAACACACTTTTGCCTCATTATGAAAAAGTTTGCCGCCCTCTGCCTCGGATGAAAAACGGTTCGACGAAGCAGAAGAAGCGTTTGAACAACGCGACGCATGTGGGGAAATAAGAATGCCCGAGTTCAGCAGAAGGGACCTAGTGGAATTGCTGCGAAAAACGAGGGTTCAGAAACCACCCGATACCGATTTGGTTGTTCGCTTATCAGACGCTCAGGTCGAAATGCCTCAAGTGAGTGATTTGTCCATGGAGTATTATTTATCTCTTTTTGCTTGCATAGGTTGCTGAACAAATCATCTCAAGGTGGCTTGATATTGTCATCGATTGCATGGGCTCGCTTTCAAGACACCCATCGTTTCCAGAAGCGTCAATTCCTTTGATTTTCCATTTGAAAAAACTCTCCAAGTGTCGAGTACGTTTTTCAGTT
>NW_026578706.1:0-26959 GCF_029603195.1 Condylostylus longicornis
AATATTCTTATACGTTATCAAAGAATAAGCTAAGAAGGCAATAAAATATTTTTATGCTTTATCAATTCTTATAACTTACGAATTTGCTCGAATCGTGATTGATTTTTGTTACATTGCAGAAAAACAATTTTTTGATTCCTGATTTGACACCTTTTACTTGTTCGAAAATAGTAGCAGTAAGTGTAATAAGAAACCTTCTACCAGAATCGAACCAATGACCTTTCGCTTACGAAGCGAACGCTCCACCATCTAAACTAAGAAGGCAATAAAATATTCTTATACGTTATCAATTCTTTGATACTTAGTAATTTGCTCGAATCGTGATTATTTTTGTTACATTGCAGAAAAACAATTTTTTGATTCCTGATTTGACACCTTTTACTTGTTCGAAAATAGTAGCAGTAAGTGTAATAAGAAGCCTTCTACAAGAATCGAACCACTGTCCTTTCGCTTACGAAGCGAACGCTTTACCATCTAAGCTAAGAAGGCAATAAAATATTTTTATGCTTTATCAATTCTTTGATAACTTACGAATTTGCTCGAATCGTGATTGATTTTTGTTACATTGCAGAAAAAAACAATTTTTTGATTCCTGATTTAACACCTTTTACTGTTCGAAAATAGTAGTAGTAAGTGTAATAAGAAACCTTCTACCAGAATCGAACCAATGACCTTTCGCTTACGAAGCAAACGCTCTACCATCTAAACTAAGAAGGCAATAAAAATATTCTTATACGTTATCAAAGAATAAGCTAAGAAGGCAATAAAATATTTTTATGCTTTATCAATTCTTTGATAACTTACGAATTTGCTCGAATCGTGATTGATTTTTGTTACATTGCAGAAAAACAATTTTTTGATTCCTGATTTAACACCTTTTACTTGTTCGAAAATAGTAGCAGTAAGTGTAATACCTTCTACCGGAATCGAACCAATGACCTTTCGCTTACGAAGCGAACGCTCTACCATCTAAGCAGGCAATAAAATATTCTTATACGTTATCAATTCTTTGATACTTAGCAATTTGCTCGAATCGTGATTATTTTTGTTACATTGCAGAAAAACAATTTTTTGATTCCTGATTTAACACCTTTTACTGTTCGAAAATAGTAGCAGTAAGTGTAATAAGAAACCTTCTACCAGAATCGAACCAATGACCTTTCGCTTACGAAGCAAACGCTCTACCATCTAAACTAAGAAGGCAATAAAATATTCTTATACGTTATCAAAGAATAAGCTAAGAAGGCAATAAAATATTTTTATGCTTTATCAATTCTTATAACTTACGAATTTGCTCGAATCGTGATTGATTTTTGTTACATTGCAGAAAAACAATTTTTTGATTCCTGATTTGACACCTTTTACTTGTTCGAAAATAGTAGCAGTAAGTGTAATAAGAAACCTTCTACCAGAATCGAACCAATGACCTTTCGCTTACGAAGCAAACGCTCTACCATCTAAACTAAGAAGGCAATAAAATATTCTTATACGTTATCAAAGAATAAGCTAAGAAGGCAATAAAATATTTTTATGCTTTATCAATTCTTTGATAACTTACGAATTTGCTCGAATCGTGATTGATTTTTGTTACATTGCAGAAAAACAATTTTTTGATTCCTGATTTAACACCTTTTACTTGTTCGAAAATAGTAGCAGTAAGTGTAATACCTTCTACCGGAATCGAACCAATGACCTTTCGCTTACGAAGCGAACGCTCTACCATCTAAGCAGGCAATAAAATATTCTTATACGTTATCAATTCTTTGATACTTAGCAATTTGCTCGAATCGTGATTATTTTTGTTACATTGCAGAAAAACAATTTTTTGATTCCTGATTTAACACCTTTTACTGTTCGAAAATAGTAGCAGTAAGTGTAATAAGAAACCTTCTACCAGAATCGAACCAATGACCTTTCGCTTACGAAGCAAACGCTCTACCATCTAAACTAAGAAGGCAATAAAATATTCTTATACGTTATCAAAGAATAAGCTAAGAAGGCAATAAAATATTTTTATGCTTTATCAATTCTTATAACTTACGAATTTGCTCGAATCGTGATTGATTTTTGTTACATTGCAGAAAAACAATTTTTTGATTCCTGATTTGACACCTTTTACTTGTTCGAAAATAGTAGCAGTAAGTGTAATAAGAAACCTTCTACCAGAATCGAACCAATGACCTTTCGCTTACGAAGCGAACGCTCCACCATCTAAACTAAGAAGGCAATAAAATATTCTTATACGTTATCAATTCTTTGATACTTAGTAATTTGCTCGAATCGTGATTATTTTTGTTACATTGCAGAAAAACAATTTTTGATTCCTGATTTGACACCTTTTACTTGTTCGAAAATAGTAGCAGTAAGTGTAATAAGAAGCCTTCTACAAGAATCGAACCACTGTCCTTTCGCTTACGAAGCGAACGCTTTACCATCTAAGCTAAGAAGGCAATAAAATATTTTTATGCTTTATCAATTCTTTGATAACTTACGAATTTGCTCGAATCGTGATTGATTTTTGTTACATTGCAGAAAAACAATTTTTTGATTCCTGATTTAACACCTTTTACTGTTCGAAAATAGTAGTAGTAAGTGTAATAAGAAACCTTCTACCAGAATCGAACCAATGACCTTTCGCTTACGAAGCAAACGCTCTACCATCTAAACTAAGAAGGCAATAAAATATTTTTATGCTTTATCAATTCTTTGATAACTTACGAATTTGCTCGAATCGTGATTGATTTTTGTTACATTGCAGAAAAACAATTTTTTGATTCCTGATTTAACACCTTTTACTTGTTCGAAAATAGTAGCAGTAAGTGTAATACCTTCTACCGGAATCGAACCAATGACCTTTCGCTTACGAAGCGAACGCTCTACCATCTAAGCAGGCAATAAAATATTCTTATACGTTATCAATTCTTTGATACTTAGCAATTTGCTCGAATCGTGATTATTTTTGTTACATTGCAGAAAAACAATTTTTTGATTCCTGATTTAACACCTTTTACTGTTCGAAAATAGTAGCAGTAAGTGTAATAAGAAACCTTCTACCAGAATCGAACCAATGACCTTTCGCTTACGAAGCAAACGCTCTACCATCTAAACTAAGAAGGCAATAAAATATTCTTATACGTTATCAAAGAATAAGCTAAGAAGGCAATAAAATATTTTTATGCTTTATCAATTCTTATAACTTACGAATTTGCTCGAATCGTGATTGATTTTTGTTACATTGCAGAAAAACAATTTTTTGATTCCTGATTTGACACCTTTTACTTGTTCGAAAATAGTAGCACTGAGTGTAATAAGAAACCTTCTACCAGAATCGAACCAATGACCTTTCGCTTACGAAGCAAACGCTCTACCATCTAAACTAAGAAGGCAATAAAATATTCTTATACGTTATCAAAGAATAAGCTAAGAAGGCAATAAAATATTTTTATGCTTTATCAATTCTTTGATAACTTACGAATTTGCTCGAATCGTGATTGATTTTTGTTACATTGCAGAAAAACAATTTTTTGATTCCTGATTTAACACCTTTTACTTGTTCGAAAATAGTAGCAGTAAGTGTAATACCTTCTACCGGAATCGAACCAATGACCTTTCGCTTACGAAGCGAACGCTCTACCATCTAAGCAGGCAATAAAATATTCTTATACGTTATCAATTCTTTGATACTTAGCAATTTGCTCGAATCGTGATTATTTTTGTTACATTGCAGAAAAACAATTTTTTGATTCCTGATTTAACACCTTTTACTGTTCGAAAATAGTAGCAGTAAGTGTAATAAGAAACCTTCTACCAGAATCGAACCAATGACCTTTCGCTTACGAAGCAAACGCTCTACCATCTAAACTAAGAAGGCAATAAAATATTCTTATACGTTATCAAAGAATAAGCTAAGAAGGCAATAAAATATTTTTATGCTTTATCAATTCTTATAACTTACGAATTTGCTCGAATCGTGATTGATTTTTGTTACATTGCAGAAAAAACAATTTTTTGATTCCTGATTTGACACCTTTTACTTGTTCGAAAATAGTAGCAGTAAGTGTAATAAGAAACCTTCTTACCAGAATCGAACCAATGACCTTTCGCTTACGAAGCGAACGCTCCACCATCTAAACTAAGAAGGCAATAAAATATTCTTATACGTTATCAATTCTTTGATACTTAGTAATTTGCTCGAATCGTGATTATTTTTGTTACATTGCAGAAAAAACAATTTTTTGATTCCTGATTTGACACCTTTTACTTGTTCGAAAATAGTAGCAGTAAGTGTAATAAGAAGCCTTCTACAAGAATCGAACCACTGTCCTTTCGCTTACGAAGCGAACGCTTTACCATCTAAGCTAAGAAGGCAATAAAATATTTTTATGCTTTATCAATTCTTTGATAACTTACGAATTTGCTCGAATCGTGATTGATTTTTGTTACATTGCAGAAAAACAATTTTTTGATTCCTGATTTAACACCTTTTACTGTTCGAAAATAGTAGTAGTAAGTGTAATAAGAAACCTTCTACCAGAATCGAACCAATGACCTTTCGCTTACGAAGCAAACGCTCTACCATCTAAACTAAGAAGGCAATAAAATATTTTTATGCTTTATCAATTCTTTGATAACTTACGAATTTGCTCGAATCGTGATTGATTTTTGTTACATTGCAGAAAAACAATTTTTTGATTCCTGATTTAACACCTTTTACTTGTTCGAAAATAGTAGCAGTAAGTGTAATACCTTCTACCGGAATCGAACCAATGACCTTTCGCTTACGAAGCGAACGCTCTACCATCTAAGCAGGCAATAAAATATTCTTATACGTTATCAATTCTTTGATACTTAGCAATTTGCTCGAATCGTGATTATTTTTGTTACATTGCAGAAAAACAATTTTTTGATTCCTGATTTAACACCTTTTACTGTTCGAAAATAGTAGCAGTAAGTGTAATAAGAAACCTTCTACCAGAATCGAACCAATGACCTTTCGCTTACGAAGCAAACGCTCTACCATCTAAACTAAGAAGGCAATAAAATATTCTTATACGTTATCAAAGAATAAGCTAAGAAGGCAATAAAATATTTTTATGCTTTATCAATTCTTATAACTTACGAATTTGCTCGAATCGTGATTGATTTTTGTTACATTGCAGAAAAACAATTTTTTGATTCCTGATTTGACACCTTTTACTTGTTCGAAAATAGTAGCACTGAGTGTAATAAGAAACCTTCTACCAGAATCGAACCAATGACCTTTCGCTTACGAAGCAAAACGCTCTACCATCTAAACTAAGAAGGCAATAAAATATTCTTATACGTTATCAAAGAATAAGCTAAGAAGGCAATAAAATATTTTTATGCTTTATCAATTCTTATAACTTACGAATTTGCTCGAATCGTGATTGATTTTTGTTACATTGCAGAAAAACAATTTTTTGATTCCTGATTTAACACCTTTTACTTGTTCGAAAATAGTAGCAGTAAGTGTAATACCTTCTACCGGAATCGAACCAATGACCTTTCGCTTACGAAGCGAACGCTCTACCATCTAAGCAGGCAATAAAAATATTCTTATACGTTATCAATTCTTTGATACTTAGCAATTTGCTCGAATCGTGATTATTTTTGTTACATTGCAGAAAAACAATTTTTTGATTCCTGATTTAACACCTTTTACTGTTCGAAAATAGTAGCAGTAAGTGTAATAAGAAACCTTCTACCAGAATCGAACCAATGACCTTTCGCTTACGAAGCGAACGCTCCACCATCTAAACTAAGAAGGCAATAAAATATTCTTATACGTTATCAATTCTTTGATACTTAGTAATTTGCTCGAATCGTGATTATTTTTGTTACATTGCAGAAAAACAATTTTTTGATTCCTGATTTGACACCTTTTACTTGTTCGAAAATAGTAGCAGTAAGTGTAATAAGAAACCTTCTACCAGAATCGAACCAATGACCTTTCGCTTACGAAGCAAACGCTCTACCATCTAAACTAAGAAGGCAATAAAATATTCTTATACGTTATCAAAGAATAAGCTAAGAAGGCAATAAAATATTTTTATGCTTTATCAATTCTTATAACTTACGAATTTGCTCGAATCGTGATTGATTTTTGTTACATTGCAGAAAAACAATTTTTTGATTCCTGATTTGACACCTTTTACTTGTTCGAAAATAGTAGCACTGAGTGTAATAAGAAGCCTTCTACCGGAATCGAACCAATGACCTTTCGCTTACGAAGCGAACGCTCTACCATCTAAGCTAAGAAGGCAATAAAATATTCTTATACGTTATCAAAGAATAAGCTAAGAAGGCAATAAAATATTTTTATGCTTTATCAATTCTTTGAACTTACGAATTTGCTCGAATCGTGATTGATTTTTGTTACATTGCAGAAAAACAATTTTTTGATTCCTGATTTGACACCTTTTACTTGTTCGAAAATAGTAGCACTGAGTGTAATAAGAAGCCTTCTACCGGAATCGAACCCATGACCTTTCGCTTACGAAGCGAACGCTCTACCATCTAAGCTAAGAAGGCAATAAAATATTCTTATACGTTATCAATTCTTTGATACTTAGCAATTTGCTCGAATCGTGATGATTTTTGTTACATTGCAGAAAAACAATTTTTTGATTCCTGATTTGACACCTTTTACTTGTTCGAAAATAGTAGCACTGAGTGTAATAAGAAGCCTTCTACCGGAATCGAACCAGTGACCTTTCGCTTACGAAGCGAACGCTCCACCATCTAAACTAAGAAGGCAATAAAATATTCTTATACGTTATCAATCTTTGATACTTAGTAATTTGCTCGAATCGTGATTATTTTTTGTTACATTGCAGAAAAACAATTTTTTGATTCCTGATTTGACACCTTTTACTTGTTCGAAAATAGTAGCAGTAAGTGTAATAAGAAGCCTTCTACAAGAATCGAACCACTGTCCTTTCGCTTACGAAGCGAACGCTTTACCATCTAAGCTAAGAAGGCAATAAAATATTTTTATGCTTTATCAATTCTTTGATAACTTACGAATTTGCTCGAATCGTGATTGATTTTTGTTACATTGCAGAAAAACAATTTTTTGATTCCTGATTTAACACCTTTTACTTGTTCGAAAATAGTAGCACTGAGTGTAATAAGAAGCCTTCTACCGGAATCGAACCAATGACCTTTCGCTTACGAAGCGAAAAAAAAAACGCTCTACCATCTAAGCTAAGAAGGCAATAAAATATTCTTATACGTTATCAATTCTTTGATACTTAGCAATTTGCTCGAATCGTGATTTTTTTTGTGCAGAAAAACAATTTTTTGATTCCTGATTTGACACCTTTTACTTGTTCGAAAATAGTAGCAGTAAGTGTAATAAGAAACCTTCTACCAGAATCGAACCAGTAACCTTTCGCTTACGAAGCAAACGCTCTACCATCTAAACTAAGAAGGCAATAAAATATTCTTATACGTTATCAATTCTTTGAGGACCCTTGTTGTCAACCCCACGCAACGGATGGAGCCGTACCTTCACTGATTTTGTTAAAGATCAGATCTTGACGCCATGGAATATATTCACGCTAAGCTCTATGACGGCCATGACGGGCCTCATATGGGTAAACTGGCCTTTCTTCACCAATAAATAAACTCCAACAGTACGCCATTTACAGCGGAATTGCGTTTGCTTCCTTCATCGCGTTCATTACACTGGCACAAATGTCTATGGACCTGGCCACGGAGAAGCTGTGGACGCCAGGGACGAGTTTGGACGTTCTCATAAAAACGGCCTAGTGGACTTATGATCCCTCCAGGGTAGCTATGATGGTAATAAGGGGGAGTATCACCCTACTCCTTCTATTCGGCCGTAGCCGACTACCTAGCCCCTTGGTTCTTGGAAGACTGCTTGGTCGCACTTCCGGGACCAATCATAATGACTATTGTTGAACATAACAAGAAGATAATAAAACAACTAAATATTACCTTCTTTCTCCCACAATCAATAGAGTCATCATCAATTGATGACTCTGACCTTGAGATAACTGATAGTGATCTGTAAACTCATTACATCCCCTGAAACTTAGGGATGTAAATAGCAGAGATAATCTTCTTAAAGAAGATCAGAAGTAGTTGTCTTGAAAGTGCTTTCAAGACATAGGGTTATCTCTTGGTCTTGACATGTGGAAGTCGAACAGTAGTCATTCCCTTCTCTCACTCAGGGCGAAGCATATCAACGAGCTAGAAGTTATTCCTTCGTTGATATCTCTGATCTCATCAAGGACGCAGGTGATCATTACGCGTTACCGTTAAGCTTTGAGATCTATGCTTTCTTTACAAGAAAATAGAAGAGATCTCTATATGAACTTCATGAAAGAGACTTACATCTCTAGAATTGTTAAATGTTGTAACGCTCATGTCTTCTCCCTTTGTTGAGATTGTCATCCATTGATCACACTAATTCCTCAGGAAAAGAGGATTACCCTTCTGACCCTATGTTCCCTGAAATCGTTAAGAAACACGATTAAACGGAATAGTCTTCTTCATAAAGAAAATTCATCTGAAAACAATATTCTTTCAAATGATTAACTTATCTCTCAACAAAGGCATGACTGAAAACATGCTATAGTCATTTCTTAAGGGCTATTGGGGATAGCTTCTCAATAAGAGAGGTTTGGATATCCACGCCCAATATCTTAAGACTTTCCAATAAACACTGAAAGAATTGTGATCTCTTCACCTTCGTGAAGGATATTAGTATTCTCAATCGTGAGGGATATTAGTATTCTCAATAAAGAGGGTTGTCGCTACTGCAACAATCAATAAATAAACAACCCAGTTGTTGACTTTGACATTTCACTGAATAACATAAACATCAGGATCAGACTTGATATTCAAACGACAAAGAGCTTTGGCACGGAGCGGGAGAAGCTGATCTAGGTGCGAAGTTGAGGTCAAACTTGACTTTAAGTTGACTAGCTGAAAACCTGGGATGCCTGATTCCACGCCATGAAGAAAGGGGAGAATCCTGTTGAAACATGAGGAGTAGAATAATGCACAGACGTAGATAGCATTAGCGCTTCTTCGAAAGGAAGTCCAAAATTGTTGACATGTTGTGAGCATGTGCATGGTTCCGGAGCCACAAAGCAGTGCAGAAACCGCTGACAAATGTGAAGAACAACTCACAAAGGCCGGAGTATGATGTATGGAAGTCATGTGGGAGTAATTTGACCGTTACACTACTGAGTTCACGGGCATTCGCGAAGGAAAACAGGCCGAAGCGTAGCTCGCATGAATGCTGAAATGAATACAACAGTGGCCAAAGTTAATAACTTCTCCATTGATGGCCGGAATAATCTGATAACGACAGTATAAACGGCCACACATGTCCATAATAATACTAAGATGGTCATAATCAGTCACCAACCGTTCGACGCAAGTTGGGAGAGCATGGATAATGAGAACGCAAGTGTGGGGGACATTTCAAATGATATTGGGGGAATGGGGGATTTATAAATTCTAAATTTATTAAAGACAAAAAGTCTCAACAATGAAACTTAGAATAGAGACTGGGCAAAAAACACTGAATGAAAAAGGGGGAGACCCCGAGACACATGCTAACAGGAAACGCATGAAGGCGTCTTTTGCGTTCAAAAATCTAATGATTCTCAGAAGCTCTCGGACTAAGAGAGGCACGAGAATAACTGGATCCTTATTAAATAAATTAGACTTGGCGCGGTGGAGTCTTGACCGGCAGGAAGTGGGTTTGAGACACGTGTGGCCCATACTCTTCTTTTGCATATTCTTTCAAGACGACTCTCTTTTCCGAGAAGCGCCATGTTGAACAGCCGCGGACATAGACTCCAAGAACCCTATAGCATGGCATCCAATGCGCGATGACTGGCTTCATTTATGGAATTTCCTTGAGGGTAATAAGCAGAGGTAAAGGCCAGTAGACAGCAAAGACGATTCAAAACGAAGTCACGAAAATCTTTAGAGCGGAATTGAGAACCTCTGTCGCACAAAATTGCAGTTGGAACACCAAAGATAGAGACCCAGAAGTGTCGTAGCATTACAATAAGCCACTCAGTAGTGGGGGGTATATTAGAAGGGCGAGCAAGGATAAATCTCGAAGAATGATCTATGATTTACCAAGGTGGTCACGAGGACCGACAAAATCCAGAGAAATAAGTTGAAAAGGTAAGGGACGTGATAGAATGCTGCTATATGTTGATAATTTAGATGGAGCAGCTCGACGGATACACACCTGACATGAATTGATATACAGATCGCTTCAAACATGGCCACCAATCATATCGAGAAATATGGCGTGTCGTGCGATTGATGCCAGAATGGCAGCCGAGAGTAGTCACATGGAACCAGTAGATGAAAGATTCACGGGGGAATAAACGGCTTATGGGTGCGGACGTGGTAACGAAGTCCATCAGAGCCTTTGTACGTCCATTTTAGTTCAGCTTCTGATAGCTCATCAGTGGCGGCTTTAATATATTCCACGGTTGGAAGGGTGACAGTCAGCTCAATCGAAGGAGGTAGATGAATTGTTGGAACATCAACATCGTTAGCAATAAATGTTGGGACTGCAATTTCATTGATGTCGTCAAAAGGGTCATCATCGTAAGTGTAGATAGTCGATTTGCTCCCAGAAACGACTAAGGACTTCCTCACGAACTTTCGGGTCAAACATTTTTCCAACTTCTTTGATGACAAGCTGCCCATTTCTCTCGTTGACTTGATGATACGGGCGGCTCGATGAACCTAACATCTGGAATACTGACTTGTCGAGTTTGAAGAGAGAGAAGGTCACGAGCAATAGCTGACTTTTTGTTGGGCATGATGGAGATGACGCGAGCTGGTAAGGACCATTTAGGGATCAACTTGTGGCGTGAGTCACCAGTATGTTGCGCATATTGGAGCTTGTCATGTGGTGTTGCGCGAACTAGAACTAACTAGTCAAGTTCAAAGTCAACTGGAACTCGATTTTGGTTACGGGCGTCATTTGCCTTTAGACGTCTGTTGTAGGCATTCCACTGGACATCGAGACGTAATTCGTTGAGAAAGTTTGCTAAAGTGGAATATCGCTGTACATCCTCCAGTCATTGTCAAGCGGTGCGCGCAGGTCGAGCCCATAAAGGAGGAAAGCTGGTGATTCGCCGGTGGTTGTGTGGATGTTGGAGCGGTATGAATAGAGGATCAGTTGTAGCGCTTCTTCAAATGAGACAGTTTGGCGGTTCGGCACTTCAAAATTGACAAGACGTGTGGCAAGGGTCTTGTGAAACGACTCAATTAAGGAATTGCCTTCTGGATGGTATGGCGTGATTGTTAGATCCTTTGTACCAAGACAGGCGTGTAAGTTGTGGACAAATGCGGAGGTAAATGTCTTGTCATTGTCAGTCATGATTACTTTTGGGACCCCAAACCGACAAATCCAATATTGGTGTAGTTGACCGGAACACACTCGGCTCATTTAGCGGACCCATCAATCATTGAAACGAATGTAGTGATGCTTGTTGAAGGTGCATTTGTAGAAGTCAGCGTAGACAGTGTGGAATGGGCCGTATACGTTTTGAGAACAAGTTCCATCCGGAGAAGGAGTGGGAAGTGTTCAAGGTTGCAGTTCATTGGTTCACTCAGGTGGCAAAATCAGACATACTAGCTGTAAAGCTACAGCTGGTACTTGCTTTTACATTGGATGAGCCCAACAGAGCAGGAAAGAGAGCGGACAAGAATAACGGTAAGAAAAAGCAAGAGGATTCACTTGATGGAGATTAACTTCGACGATGACGAAGAGGAGGATATTGGAGTGCGCTTAGATGAGACTTCTCTAATACTGCCATTCATCTGGTAATATTCAAAACTAACAAATATGATACTCATATAGAGAGTCAAGTAATATTGATAGGGCCAGATCATCTTGCCTCTCCAAAGTCGACAGCCCTCCTTCGGTACTCCGTGCAATAATGAAGAGGGTGCAGATTAGAGATAGAAGTGCAAATCTTGTCAAACATCTGTTAAATTGAAGACACCAACCGACAAGCGATGTGTGCACGGAAAACGGCAAAACTCAAGCTATTCATGTTCTGTAACGACGTCATCAGGAGTAGAAGCAATACCGAATCAGATAGAAGCGTTTTAGGAGAAAAGACTGTCATGATTTGTGAGTTGACAAGATTGACCGACTGATTTGAAGGAGACCCAGAAAAAGATACCGCGACATGCTTATCGTCCTAACCCCCTTGTCGGCAACTTCAGAAGAACGCCAGCTTCGCCAGAACTGAAACCAGACCCATCTAACTAGATGCATCAGCTGTGAATGATTGCTCATCCTTGAGCGTTCGGAAGAAAGACACGGTTTCACATTCATTGCTGTCTTCGAGTCTGTATGGGCTGAATACGAAAGGGAATTCACATGAGGGCATCCGCCCTAGTCAACATTCCACTTATTCAAATGTCGATGCCTCTGATATCGTTCAAAGGATTGTATTTGCTTCGTTGAGTCGGGGGTTTCCAAGATTTTTCCAACTTCAGTTCTGTGGCCACTTTTTCTGTTCCTGGCTTCAATGGAAATTTCCCAGGACACAGGTGAGACTTTCTTCTTCCTGCACTCTGCCGGAATGCTGCTAGGCACTCCACCGTACTGTTCAGAACCGAAACTCTCACGCGTCGGTTCGGGCAAGTCTCTCCGTCTTTTGGAAGCTCGAAGATCTGCGCTCTCATCGCGACGTCGTGATCGCCTTCTCCCGGAAGGTTCTCTTCGGTGAAGGCCCGCTACAACATCGTCTATAAGATTTCTAATCACTCCAGGGTGAGCCGCTTCGAGATCTCTCCTGACCTGCTCGGCGATGGATGGTGGCAAAACTGGAACTGGCCGAACGGATGCGATCGGACGATCGAAAAAAGCGTTGACATCACGCCACCATTCGGTTTTCTCGAGACTGGAATCGCCATCGAGATAAATTGGGACACGGAGTCGATTCTTGAAAAGATTATCGTGAGGGAAGATAATGTGTTCAAGAATCGATCGAGTCTTGTTGAATCGATCATTATCCCAGTCGTAATGAGCTTCAGTCAAAATGACAAAGCTCTGCCTGAAGCAATTCCGAACTGTTCTTATATCATAAGAATTCCGTCCCAAGTCAATATCTGTGGCCTGCAACGAAAAAGCCATCCTATTTCCAACAAGTTGAACTTACCAAGGGGCTTTCAACAGCTAAGAGACTTGGTCTGTCGGGATTGAACCAACTGGGCTCTATCTGAAATAATAATATCTTTTGCAAACATGTAATAGCAAATAAACTTTGTTCTCTCATCACACTATCTATTGGTTATATGGTGCAATATATTATGAAGTTGAACGAGGGAAGGAAGAGACGATTTCTCGATTCAACTCAACATCACTTTTTGTTTGTTGCCTACCTTTGAAAAATACTTGCCTCCATCTCTCACCGAGATTCCAGTTGTGTCTAAATTGAAATCTCTCCCATAAAGTTGAAGAAAATCGAAGAGAAGATGTCCCAATCCGATTGAAGCGACTAGAGAGGGCGAAGAACAGACCGGATGCTGTTGCATGAATGAGAGACAGATCACGAAAAGAAGGTAAGATCCGATGCCGCCTTTATACGTCTCATTCAGATTTCTCTACAAAGTCAATGAGTACAGAGCCAACCTGGCAAGTGAGCTCACCTGTTGTAGATACATCTTCATCAGAAGAATAAGGGGTCGCAGCCAAGGGAACTTGTGGACCTAAAAAGAAGCCCCATGAAAGAGGATTCCAAAAGAAATCAGGCATACGTTGTCTATCACAAATTTCGAGGTTGTCAGCGCCGAGTCCGTGTTTAAAGAGATATCGACAGGAATGCCAGTTTCGCTGTCGACAAATTTGACAATTGGAACTCTGGCTGACGAGATGACTTCGACAGCTAGAGGGATGGACAATCTAGTCAAACACAACGTGAACATCCTTAGGTTTGAAATTGGATCTCCTTCAACGCCCATGATACAAATATCGATGTCACCTGAAAAAAAAATAAAAAATGATCTATTTTGATTGTTCGTGAGGCACTCGAAGCCCTCTCACCATTAGGAAGCCATAATCCTGTATAATAGGAACCGAACGTCAAGACTTCAGAGCGCGGCCACAGTGTCCGAGCCACAAGGGATATTCTCCCAAAGACCTGAAAGAGACCAAAACTGTCCTTGGTATGGCCAACAAAGACTCACTCTCTGACGTAACAAAAGCTCTTCAGGTGTTGGTTCAAGCCAGTACATCAATGCACAGATCTCTTCATGTAATCGTCCGAAGAAATCCAGTGACGCATTCATTTTATCCAAATTCTTCTTCCAGTCATGCCTCCCTGCAGATTTCGTGTGAGGCTTGTATCCCATAAACGACATCCAAGGAGGGTCAGTCTGGCGTAGAGGGGGGGCAAGAGGCCGTTTGGGGGGGGCAGGAGACCGAATGTCCAACTGGCGTTCTGTAGGGCGTTCCGAAGGCTCATCAGGAGACTCGGAGCTCTGAATTGGGGGTTGGGATGTCGGCGAAACGATTTCGACGTCAGAATCATTCGTCGCCGAGAACTTGGACTCTTCCACGGAATGTACGAACGAGTCGCTGCGGTCTTTCAAATTGATATACTCTGGAGCGGCATTGAGACCTTGCGTCTTGGGCCTCGCGAAAGTTTTAAGGAGGGCCTGAAGAAAACAGTTGAGGAAATTTTTGACGGATGAACTCACCCGAACTTTGGCATTAGAACCTGACTGGCGTGCCGTTTGTTCGGCATCGATTTCGAGGTAGTCCAAAGGAGAGGGCGAAGAACCAGCCCTTAGTTGACTGAGTTTTTCGAACAATGGCACCGATGCATTTGAAGTCATTGACGGAAGTGTCATGGACGGGCTCTGATGATGCGTTTTCTCTTCCATAACGTTGTGAACTGAAACTCCAAGATCTTCGACCTCTTCTTTTTCAGCATCGTTGCCTTCTTCCCCTTCTAAATTGTCTAAAGGCATCTGTCGATTCTTCGAACAGGACAGGTTCACATAAACACAGGAATCGGGACAGCAAATCGTCACGCTGGAACACACGCCACGGTTTTCGGAGGATGTATGGTATCAACAAGACAAACTATATTTTTTTCTTCCACGCCAATGACTAAATAATTTCTTGAATTATCATCATTTTTTCTTCTATTTATTTAGCGCAGGAGTAGCTTTGGATAAATAAGCATAAAGTAGTTCCAAATAGTTTGATCAGTTTTCAGCTTGAATATCTCGTCACCTAGCAGATTGTTTACTTCCCCCTAACCAGCTGCGTTCAATGGATCTCATCACAATGAAGGCTTCGTTGCTTTCGTTACTATTTTTTTTGGTTTTGGCATATGCAGAAACATCGAGCTCCTCGTTTGAACTTGACTCCTTCCTCACCGCAATTCTCGAAGAGCCTCCACTATTGCCGACGATGTCGCCGGACTTCTTGAGGGGCAGTAGCACTGAAAGCAAGCGCAAAAGAGGCGTCAAATCCTCCGTCGGTCTTGGCCATCATGACTTGCACAGAGGTGTTCGAATCACTGATAGAGCGGGTCTTGCTGAAGCATTAACGAACGTACAGAAAGAGGAAGAGAAAAGGCAGGACCGCGGGATTTGACTCAGGCCCTGCAGACATATTTTTGGTGACTTTCTTAGCGATAACAAGCTTCCATTTCCACAGAGGGGGCATTTTTAAGGTCCAGTGCTCAACTTTCTATTTTCTGAGTCTTTTTGAATTTTTTGAGTCCATTTAGGTCTCAACTATTTCCGAAATTTGTATAAATAGAGTTTCCAATACGATTTGCATAAATCAAAGAGTTTATTCGTGGCGGATTTTCCGTGAAGAATTTCGCCTCAATAGTACACATTCTATTTTGCACGAAGTGCGGTTCTTTCTAGTAACAACTACACTCAAACGAAACAACCCAGCAAAAAAAATCTTTTTCTTGAAAAAAAGAGCTTGCATGTACATCCATAGAATTGCGAGGCCATCAGAATCTCATGGTGTTCGGTGTCGCAACAGTGTTACTGACGCTGTGCATTTTCATTTGCAATTCTTCGACAAGAGAGAATGCAAAGCCTGCCAAACCTGCACTGATGCGTTTAGGACGAGTACCAAACAATTCCACCGGTACAACAACAGAAGTTTAACCGCCTTTTCGCAGAAGTTGGTTCTTCACATGCCAGCATGATTTTACTTCCGTCCTTCTACCACCTGGCCTTCCCAAGTGATTTGAACAAGTTTGGAAATCCCAAAACCTATTGGAAGATATTTAAATTTGGGTTCTCTGTTTTTTGGTTTTCAAAATTTCAACCGATAAAAGTGGCGTTGAGAGTGGGCAACGCACAATAAATTGATTTCCTTTGTTAAATAAATTCGAAGTGTCAAAGAGAGTAACAGAAAATAAAGAAATAGTGAAGCTTCTTTTAAGCTGCGTAACTTCCATCTGCCTTTCAACAATTTCATCTGTGCCATCAAACAGGAAATTTGCCACACGACAAATTCATCTAAGAGCAAGCAACGTGCAAGGGAGTTTGATAAGCGGAACGATCAACAAACCAAGCGGCGGCGATTGAGGCAAGGGGCTTTGTTAAACGTTCCTTGTTGAATTGGTTACAATGCAAGTGTCACCACCCATAATCGTAAGTTGAACAGAACAAATTGAGAGCTCAATTCCCAAATAAATTAACGGGTTCGATTTTTTTTCGTGCTAATAAAGGCAAATTAATAATTATCATAAAAATCAAAAAAACTATAGCTCTTATCACTTCAAGAAATATTGCTCAAATACCAGTTGATTAAGAATGGTTTTTCAGGAGAGGCGAAGCAAGAGGACGCGTCGCAACACAAGGTCCTATGCTGACTTGGTGAGAAAAGGACGAGGCCCAAAGATGTTTTATTCTTTGTTTTGTTGCATAGGGGACTTCGGATGACAGACTCCTAAAAGTTGTCTTGAAGCGATCGCAGCTGGTGAGCATTTGTCGTTCATTCTTGATTTTTTTACTCTTCCGTGGTTTCAGGAGTCCTCAACCACCTTGGCGTCACCAGAAGCAGCCTCCAAGTTCTTCGGCTCCCTAGATGTTGTCCCAAGTGTTAGACCGTCGGTCGAAGAGTTTAATGACCCAGTTGGGCTCTGGCAGAAGCTCAATCCACTTGGTTGGTGAATCGAAGGTGTTCTCTTACTTGCATTGTGTGAATCAGGAATCGAGTATGGTGCAGTTAAGCTTCTCCCACCGGAGGGTTGGCGTCCTCCTTTCTGCTTGAATCTAAACGACCTGAAATTCAAAGCAAGGGAGCAATCGGTCCACAAACTCGTTTCAGGAGACAAGGCATTCAAATTTCCGAAAATTCAGTGGACGGGAAGACAGTTTCGCGAGGTAGGATGTGATAAAGGCTTCCTGTAGAACGTTATCTCTCAGCATAGCAATCGATTCAAGTCCGATTATATTGCGAACAATAAATCGAATAATGAATCAATGAATCAAGACCGCGTCTTGGGTTGGGAAGTTGACTATTGGCGCCTCGTCGAGACTCAGTCTCCCCCAAGTAATTTTGAAATTGAGAGCAGTTTCTTGATCTTAAATGGTTTTACTTCTTCAGCCACTGTCTTCTATGGTGCGGATATTGAAGTTAGCGAGGTTGGATCTGGGTTCCCGATTCCAGCATCACTGCGAGGCTTGGCCGGTGATTCGACGGCGAGTCAAGATTCGGTCTGCAGCCAAAGGGATAGCGTGGGATCAACAACAGCAAGCGAGGAGAAAGAACCTCAAAAGTTTGAAGAAATTGGCGACAAAATGAGAAGTTTAGACGACGAAATGTACTCAAATCATCCGTGGAACCTTCTCAATCTTCCAAAGGTCGATGGATCGTTATTGCAGTCATTCCCAAAAATGGTTCCAGGCGTCACGTGTCCGTGGTTGTATATTGGAATGCTTTTCTCCTCATTCTGTTGGCATACTGAAGATAATTATTTTGCTGCAGTCAACTATCAACACATTGGCGATGAGAAAGTGAGAAATGAATGGTTGGAATTCGTTTAATCATTCTCGCAGGTGTGGTACGTGATTCCGCCCGCTCAAGCCCCACAAATGGAGAAGCTCATGAGAGACTATTTGGGACATAAAAAACCGGAAGAAATTCTACACTCGTTGACGGTTCAATTATCACCCACTTTATTAGTATCAAACGGAATCAAAGTTAATCGAATTATTCAGCAAGAAAATGAGTTTATTTTGTTGTGGCCACGAACGTTTCATTGCGGATTCAATACAGGTACGAATCGACGAGCCAACGGAATTAAAATCGGAATGATGATCAGGGTTTAATTGCAACGAGGCATGCAATGTTGCACCACCTATTTGGTTGGATTGGGGATATCAAGCTGTTAATGCTTACCGTCATCTGCGTTCTATGTGTATTCCTTATGAACAACTCATCTACATGGCCTGCATCAATGACGAAATTACACAGAAAGAAGCCAAGAAGAAATTGGTCATCGCATTAGCGCGATTGATTGTTGAAGGTGCTCACAAGTTAAAAGAGATTCTATAACATTTCATTTCTTTCAGATTATCAGCAACGTCTTGACGCTCCGTCAGTCCTGCGACAGGCTCCGTTGCTCCCATCGCGTTGGCTTCCAAAATTCCTTCCTCCACTCGAACCAAAACGAAAACCAAAACTCTCTCCAATGATGGGGATGAGCAAACGTTCTGCAGGGGATAGCGCGAAGCTGAGAGAATGTAAGTTAACCTTTATGGATGACAACACACTGTGCTTTAAGGTTTTGACTTGATCTGTACCACGGCGGTTGATCTGGATACTTCGGACGATTTTGCTTTCGCACAGCAATTTGACGCCTTGGCTCGGCTGCCATGTTTGGATTGTAGCCACTGCAAGGCTGCTTGCTATCAAGGTTGGTGGTTTCGCTTCCTCTGTGGTAACACTTCGTTCTTTCTTGTAGGATTTGTGTCTTGTCCACATTCTGATGAGGTTCTTTGTTTACCTTGTATCAATTCAAACAGATCTTCCAAATGTCGGTGTGAATCGAACACTTATATTTATCGCTTCTCATTGAAGTCCCAGTTGAGGCTCTTGCGAAAGTTGCAACAATGGGTAGTCTCATCTGTCAAACAGCTGATAGAGAAAAAAGAGTCAGAGATTGCTGAAGAGGTCAAGGGAGCACAGCATTGTGGCAGACGTAAAAAACAGTCTGTTGATGATTCGCTGTTGGATCAAGTCCCATCATGCAGCTTAGCTGACGCTCTGGAACAATCACGGGCCCAGGGAATTCCACTGGGAGTGTCAGGACCATTTATTTGGCAAAACGCAGAGGGTGGGAAGGAATGCAGTCATGCGCCATCACAAGACTCTCCAACAGTGGCGGATCGTGATTTCGAATCTGTCGAGCCACGGGCAGCTCGAGAATTCAGGGCATGGATTGAATTCAAAGAAAAGGAAAAACTGGTTTCAAAAAAGGATAGTGGTTATGATGATGTATGCAGAATGTCATCCCGCCACCTAATGAGCGCTTTGTTGGAGGAAGTCAATGATAGTGATTCGAGTGATGAGGATGAAAGTAGAGACGGGGATGAAAGCGATGCGACAGTCGAAATTTCTAAAGGAAAAAACAGAAATCGGTCAGGCAGAAGGAAATTAAGCGCGCAAGAGCAGAGATTAAAAAAGCGAAGCTCACAGGAGACAAATTTATCAAGAACGCATGATGATGAGACAATCCTGCCAGGGGAAATTCAGGAAGCTGGGAAACGTAGACGGGGAAGACCTTCTAAATTAGTACAATCTCATCCAGAGGTTGCTGAAAACGAAAGTCGAATAATTAGACGAGATGAACAACAATTTCCAAGAAGACAACGACGAAAATTTGACGGAAATATGTCTCCGTCTTCAGCGGAGGATAATTCATCCAATGAAGAGTGCGACAAAAGTGACGATGAATATCTCGTTAATAGAAAAAGGAAAATTCCAAACAAATTTTCTCGAAAAAGAAAAAGAGATGAAGAGTTGATAGAAAAATCCCCCAAGATATTGAAGACGAACGACTTTGAAGATGGAATTAGAGTGGACACCTCTGAAGCTGATTTAATCCGAGCCACATTGAGCACATTCAAACCGAATGAACGAGAGAGTGGAAGAGCCCAAAGCCTGACGCAGTTGTTTAAAGACGCGCAAAATTCCTTCGAATCACAGTGTTCGATCCCTCCGTCAACCTTTGAATCATCCCCATCAGGATCTCTAGTGGACACGGCAGAACAAGCCAAGACTGAGAGCCTCAATGGTTCCATATCAGCGCTATTAGTGCTGGGTGGGGACGCTTTGTTGGTCGATGCCGCGAAGCTCTTAGAAGAAGACCGAAAAATGGAGACAGCAGCACGCCATTTTCTCCCAAATTTGAGCGGTTTAGATCAAGGAACTCTTCAATTGAAGACCGCTCTTCAAGTTAAACTGACTTCTTTGCAACAAAGCATTAGAGATCTAGAGCACAGCATTCTAATCATAAAGGCGTTGGTATCTCTAAAGACGGAGAAAGGATGCAATTTTGCACTTATCGACAAAAATATCTCGACCAATCCAGCCATATTACCAGCTATAAGGACACTAGTCAAACGGTTGCCGCTTCTCAAGAGGTGAAGTGTGTGGGCCAGTCACAAGCGATGGTCATACAAGCTGATGATCTAGATACTCAATCAGTACTTCTTTTGGTAGATGTTGATAACTTTTTCGTTCTCTTTCCCTCTTCAGTAGACCTTGATTAATGTTGCATGATTACTGCACCTTCTATAAAATCTCAATTTGAGACAAGTGGATTACAAGAACGTTGAACCATATAGCTACTTATCACGCCTAATGGCCTCCAACGAACTTCAACAACATATCATCAAGACATGTAATCCATTCTCTTAAAACGCAACTCCTCTCATGTCCCCTTAGGTCGATATTTGTTGACCCGATGGATTCAGGATCCATCCACCACATCCATTCCAATAGAATTGAAGTAACGTCCTTACATGACGTTCATAGAGGCACAGCTGTCTTGTTTCCAAGTTTTCAAGAGTCGTGTTTTCTTCAGCCGGACTTCAAGTTTTTCTTCCCACGGATTAAGGGAGCGTCTCCTATCAGAGGGTCCCAAAGCGTTTTCTTCTTTCATTCGAAACCTTTCATACCCGCTCATCACGGACACGACACTTCGAGATGCTCATCAAGTGAATTTGTTTCCGTGTGTGGATCCATCTGTTGCTTTGCTAGAGTTTATTAGCAACACGATTGCGAACATACGACATGAAAAATGCCTCTGCAATCTACTCTCATCATTTCTCAGAGCTGTTTTCTTTGGAAATGTGGTGCGCTTATTCAACTCCATGACGGGGTGTCCTTTTATCGCGATTTGTTCTTAGGGGAGGTGCAACTTTCGATGTTGCTTTCCGGTTTCTCCATGAAGACCCTTGGGACAGACTTCGAGTAATGCGAGAATCAATTCCAAATATCCCATTCCAAATGCTTTTGAGAGGAACGAATGCCGTTGGATACAAGGAGTATCCACGTAAGCATTTCTCGTCCGTACTTCGCATGTGTGTTGCTCTTCTGTAGATAACGTTCTAACGGAATTCTGTAACGAAGCTGTGAAGAACGGAATCGATATCTTCAGAGTTTTTGACGCCCTGAATGACAAAGATAATTTGCAACGGGGGATCGATGTCAGCCTTCTTCTCGCTTGCTTTCAACTTCTCTCGTCATTTTTCAGGCCGTCGGAAGTGCGGGAGGGGTCATCGAAGGCGCAGTCTGCTACACAATGGACGCTCCCAGATTCCTCCAACGGCATGAAGCATCTCCAAGATATACAGAAGAGTATTTCATGAAGGTTGCACGTTTTCTCGTTGAATCAGGCGTCCAGATCTTAGCGATCAAGGTGACCGATGATTGGCTGAACAGCCTTATCGAATTTTGAACAGGACATGGCTGGTCTACTCACGCCTTCTAGTGCCACTCATTTGATTCACTCATTGCGGAATGAATTTCCAGACATTCCTCTTCACATTCACACTCACGACACACCAGGAACGGGAATCGCCACACTCAAGGCAGCAAGTTGGTCGAGCAATGATTCTCATTCTTGGATTGTGCCGTTGCAGTTGACGCAGGGGCCGACATCGTCGATGTTGCCGTCGATAGTCTTTCTGGATTAACGAGCCAGCCTGCAATGGGAGCCTTGATAGCCGCTGTGAATAATTTGGATTCAGAGAAGCACATTAGAATAAAATTAGATAATGTTTGTTCATTAAGTCGTTACTTCCGTCAGGTGAACAATGCATCACTAGAATCTCACTGACCCTCATCCGATGTTTCTTAATTTCCAGATACGTTCTTTTTATTCCCAATTTGATTGTGGTCATGTTCTTCTGTCGAGCGATCCGGACGTCTATTATCATCAAATCCCTGGTGGACAACTCAGCAACCTACACGCTCAAGTCAGAACTTGCTAGTCAACATTGGGGAACTGCATGGAACAGCAGCCGACCTCGTGGGTTGTTCTTCCGATTTAGTGTCAGAGCGTTGGGAACGACTGGTCAGCAATCGTGAAGGCCTACGCGCTTGCCAACAGCACCCTAAGTCAGTTGCAGAATCACAACGCAGGGACCTCACGGTGTCTTCACTGCCTGTGTCTTCATTGCCTGTGTCCTGTGTTTTCATTGCAGATGATCCGATCAAAGTGACCCCAACATCGAAAGCCGTCGGAGATTTCGCTCAACTGTTAGTTTCAAGTAATTTAGTCGATGAAGATGAATCGACAATCATCAAGCGCGCTTCAAGCTTAGATTTACCAGAAAGCGTCATTGATTACTTAACCGTACGATGTCCTCTCCTGATGTGTGTGCAACCGTTTGCTCTTTCGAGGGAAAAATGGGACGCCATCCGTTCGGGTTTCCCAAAGAATTTCTAGATCAAGTTTTATCGAGAATTCAACACACAGATACGCAGGAACTTGTCAACTGGGGTAAGGTTGAAATTTATACTCCAAGCAGAATATCACCGTAGATGAGGTCCGCGCAACTGTTGAAAAGCTGAAAACACAAATTTCTCAAAATGGAGAAACTCTTTGTCGCTCTGTCACGAAAACTGATTTAATTTCTTATTGTTTGTTTCCGAAAGTAACACACAATCATCATTACATCAGATTGTCACTGGTCTCTCTTACAGGTATTTCATGATTTCATTAACCATCAATCTCAATATGGTCCTTATCTCTCAAGCCTGCCAACTCATCACTTCTTTCATGGATTGAATCCCGTAAGAGGTGTTTGGTTCATTTGACATCTTCCATTTGCAGGGTGATACGCTCCAATTCGTTTCCAATGACGGTCACACTATTGAAATCACGTAAACTCTCCCTGTCCCAATTGTGAAAGTCCCAAAATTGTCTCTTCCGAAATTCTCTCTTCAATATTAGACGACGTCCAGAACATCACTACGATTTTGAGGTCCTGTTTCCGTTCTTTGTCATCAGTTCTCCAACCTCGTTTTTAATCAGATAAACAAAACTGATCTCATCCACTTCACAGGAGATGATCTTTCCGGATCTTACCTCTGCAATCAATGTCCCTCCACTCCTACACAATTTCGACCACTGCGTGAGGCTGAATTGTCTGCAAAAAGCTTCATTGTTGTGTTCACCAGGGTCTCCCGTCGACGGAGTTATCACCCACATCCATGTGTGCCTTCTCTTTCCAATCGTTCTCTGAATCAATGTTTCAGGCGAAAACTGAGTCGAAGCCTCCTGCCCCCTTCGCAACAATCCAGCTTATCGACGTTGAAGGCAAATCTTCGTCGGAGCTTCTTCTTGTCGTAAGCACAATCTTGCGATCGAATTCTTTCAACATTGTTCTTTTAGGCGCCTTCAACTGCCTCTGCAACATTTGTGAAGGTGAGAGCTTACACCCAATATTTTCATTTTTGTTTTTTTCCTTAGATTGGGGATACCGTCCGTCAAAATCAGGTTCTAGCTTTGCTCGATCCCTCTGATTGACACTCGTTCAGCTCGAATGCTTCGTTGCTTGTGTTGAATTCTTCAATAAACCGAGCATTTTGGATATGACTCGTTCTTTCCTTGATACCTTTGTGTGTGTACGAATAGTTGGGGTAAAATTTAACCCGTGTCCAATACACAAAAAAAATCACTTTTGATTTGAAAATTCATCATAAAACATTGTATCCCTGACCTTCTTTGGAACAATGCTCTTCACCACTGACGTAATTGAGAAGTAGTCGTCAAGGTTGTTCTCCTCAAGCGCTTCTTCTGCGGTGTTCTTGATTCGAATGGAGCGATATTGGCAAATCAACATCGCAGCGATGGAGAATCCGAAGAAGGGAACGAAGACATTCATTTGCCACGCTTGAGCCAATCCATGGTATCGCATCCAGTAAAGGATTCCAATACTTGCTAAGCAGCTGAGCTCCATTGCGTTGTATCCTCGGTAATAATTGGACGCCGCAATCCACAAAGATCCCAAAGCCATGGCCATCAAGACAGAATACGCCGCAACGGGGTAGCATTGTAGTCTTGATGGCAATAATCGATGGCCAGTTCCAAGCCCCCATAGACTGCCTGCACAATAGGCCATCGTCGCAGCGGATATGATCAACTGATACCGCACAGTCATCCCGAATTTGTAGAAAACGTTCGTCCCAATCCCATAAAGAGTGTAATACGCGAACATAAGAATTAATACTCGAAGGATTCCCATATTGACAATTGTTGAGTTTCCCATCACCTCGGGGTATATTTTATCGAGTCTTTGCTGCCAATCATTTCGTGCTTGACAGAAGAAGTCCCATTTGATTTTGTATGGATGATTCGGAACCATGTCTTCAGTATCTGGCTCCAAATTCCCAAGACCTGGAACAAGCATTGCCTCTTCTTTTGCTTTTTTGATCACTTTAACCTCCTCTCCGAAAATGCGTTCGGCTTTCTCTTGTTTTTCGTGTTCTTCAGGATCGTCCAGACGCGCAAACGCCCTGGCCATCTGATGAGCGAAGAACAAATCAGGCTCATCGAAATTGCAGATCAACTAACCTGCATCAAGGATTGGCCGGTAGTTGGCTTTTCTTCCTCCTTCACTTGTTCATCTGTCGCTTTTTGAAGTTTCTCCTCTTTGAGTTCTCGTCTCACTTTTTCCTGATTGATATATTTTTCCACATCTTGTCGCCGCAATTCTGCTGGATAGAAGCTCCACTGGTAATTCAGCAGTTTCACTCCCACCGCCTTGGGTCCCTTGCTTCCCTTCGATTTGGTTTTTGTCTCATCAAATTTTGTTTTCTCTAAGTGAATCTTCGACAACTGTGCCTTACGGTTCAACGAAATTCGTGGAGCAGAGAGATCAAAGGCACTTCCATGATGTGAATGGTCGCTGCTACGAAAATCAGCGCTAGGCCTCGACTCTGATGTCGCACCCCCGCTCCCAGTTGACGCGAGGAGCCGCACTTGAACGCAATTCACTCGAGCATCTCCTGTGCTGAACAAAACGTTAACTTTTAAAGGGTCGAGTCGTGGCTTGACTTGTGCACCTAGTTGGAAGCAGATTGGATTCCATCGCTGTAACGCAAAATGTCTCATCATGAATGGATGCAAAAAGGGAGACAGTACAGAAAAACATCAAAGACGTTCATAATTTAACAACGAGTTTAGTCGCTTTCTTTTTCCAATGTGTTCGTCTTTTTACTTTATGTAATTCTGCTGGAGTCATCGGTGTAGCAGCTTCAAGCAAGCCACGGCGATAAACAGATTGGACTCGATCCTTGATGGCTGAACCAGTCACTCCAGAAAGCTGCAAAGAACATCCTCTAAATCTGACTCAACAAACATCTTACCTTGGCACGGCGTAAACTTCCATTTGAAGACTCCAACGCTGACGGAAGAAGAACTTCTGGTGGGGTTTCTTCAAACACATGCTGAAGAAGAGCAAAATAAGACTGAAATCATGGAGGAGGGGATTCCATTGATGCAAGAAATAGATCATTTGAAATCTCAACAATGTACGAAATGCATCTCCTTGCCTTTCCTCGCTTCATTTTAATATTAATTCCCTTCAGCGTCGCTTCTTTGATCGCATCTGCCATCGCTCTTCTGTACTCATGACGCGCTTGTATTTGAGCTTCGTGTTCTTTAATTTCGCCTAAATATTCTTTTATTTTCTCCACGCTACTTAGAAACTTCTTATGCTCCTTTTGACTAGCGGACTACAAACAACTTGATCTTAGAACAAACTCCATAAATCTCTCGTACTTCTCTTAATCTCTCTAAATGACGCTCAAATCGATTCCTATCTGCCCTCGTTTTCGCTTTTCTTTTCACTGCTGGATTCATTTCAACATTTTCTGTTTCCTCTTCATCGTCATCCTCTGGATCACTGTCTTCAATTTCAACATTGTTGATAATCCGAAGTCCCAAGAATTGATCCGACAACAGCTTCTCACCGGGAGCAGTTTCCTCAGGGAAATCTCCAACTTTTATACCAAATTCCTTTTCTATGAATTCGATGAGCTTCTGCGATCTACAATGATAAGAATCGACATTCTCGTCCCGCGGCAATGAATTATAGAAACCAAATGCCTGCGAAAATCGATAACAACAAATATCTATCGCTATTGCAACAATATCACCTGTTGTTGCTGCTTGGATGAAAGTGTCCGCACAAGCGGAGTCGGAAGTATGTCGCACTGATGGAGAAGCAGGTGTGTCTCAAAACTTCACTGGTGACTCACGAGAGCATAAAATAGCGGATTGATTGAACGATCGAATTCAAGTTTCTTCCTTTCTTTTTCGAGTTCTTCTGCTACGGCCGCCATGATAAGTTCCTGAAAGAGAAAAGCTAAAATCCTCCGACCTTCAACTTGTTTACCTGATGATCCTCA
>NW_026578707.1:0-19276 GCF_029603195.1 Condylostylus longicornis
TAATTACAGATGAAGCCAAAGTATTAGCCGATTACGAACATCTACGACGCGCCAAAGAGGAAATAGAAGCTCGACATCGTCTGTTACAGTCCCCTACACCTGCAGAACCCACAACGCCCGCAACTTCCGATATTCCAATGACTAACTTGGCGCATTCCTCTACCCAACGGCGAATATTTCGTGCCCATTCTTTCGACTGTTAACCTGATACATACATTCCGTTATAATTCGCAAAGCTCTGACTACCCTTCTTCTACGTGTTTTTCGTTGTCTACGTCCATTCCTTCCTCGTTTTTTCAGCAATTCTTCGTGTGATGATTTTGTCCATAAGCTCCAATTCATTGAATTTCTCAATCGTTCATCCTCGTTTCTTGCTCTCGTTGATTCTGGATCACAATTAAATATTATCTCTTATGTCCTTCTTCCCTTCCTTACATATGAATCCTGCTGTTCACCCATTCGGGCGTTGCATGGGGTTGGTGGCAAAGCTAACGACGTGGCTAAATGGATCGACTTACCTGTGACGTTGTCTAATTCTGTAACTGTGTCGGTAAAATGTGCGGTAGTAACTGATCTTCCATGTATTGCGTTATTTGGTCTTCCATTTTTGAGTCAACTTGGTGCTGTCCATGACATTCCTAATCGTGTTTTGAATACAATCTACGGGCCCATTGTCCTTCGCACTCCACCGTCTGTCGATCCTCCAGCTTCCAACTCTGCTTTCGCTCTTCGCCCTCCGTGACCCTCGATTTTTCAGATTCGCCATTGAATGAAGCTCAACGTCAAGAAGTCCGCGATCTGCTAAGCGAGTACGACGGCCTTTGGAGGGGCGAGCAGCGTGGAAAGGCCGCTGAACTCGAACATAGGATTCGTCTCACAACCGATCGACCTGTTGTCGTCCGCCCGCGTCCAATTACTGAGGAACAGAAGAAAGTTGTTGGTGCAGAAGTACAGAAAATGTTAGATCAGAAAGTTATCCGCCCAAGTTGTTCACCATATGCTTCCGAAGTTGTGTTAGTACCAAAGAAGACAGGAGACTGGCGCTTTTGCATTGACTTCCGGGCGCTCAACAAAGTGACAATCAAAGATCGTTATCCACTCCCTCGCATCCAAGACTTGATCCACGCCATCAAAGGGTCCAAATACTTTGTCGCACTTGACTTACGAGCAGGGTATTGGCAAATACCAATGGAGGAGAGATCGATTAAATACACGGCATTTCGGTGCTTCAAAGGCTTGTATGAGTTCATTTGTATGCCCTTTGGGTTGACTAACTGATGGGTTTTTGAGACTTTGTTCTACGAGACACAGGCTTAAGAAGCATGCTATCCTCTTGTCTCCCGCCCTAGGAGCACCACCACACTTGGCAGTGCAATTGTTGTCTGAGCTCGCTAATTCGTAAGCTTTTGATACTTTCTTAACCTCGGGATCTACGGTTCGTTTTCCCATTTGTTAGAATGACGACCTCCTTCTTCTCCGTTTTTACATGCTTTTTGTCTACGCTGCTCACGCTAGACATCCATGACCCTAACTTTCTGGGTATGTTGTTTATCCTCCTTCTTTGTGGTTATATTATCTACTTCACGCATCATTTCATTCTCAGATGCCTGAAGTATCCCGCATTCGTGGGCTTAATTATTTTGACCGGCTTTTTTATCTACGTTTCCATAGTTCAGTGTGTTTTCCCCCTGGCTTTTCCCCATGGTTTCCTACTTTGCCAACTCTTCATCCATGTGGGTAACGGTATCCACGCTCTCTGCTGCTGGTACTTACGTGCTGAACTCCGGATTTTGCTGGACTTGCACCATTCTTCCGTTCGCAACAATGATCACCATTCCCACGCTTTGGGCCGCGAATCTTATTAGTGGTCCGGTGAAGCGGAACCAAAGCTGTGGGGATCGTACGGTGTCCTCCTCTGCTATCAACGTTGTTTCAATTGAAGATGCTACCAAATTAATTCGTGCTGCAATTGAACCATTCGCCAACTTTGCAACTTCTGCAACAAGTCCAGCACCGTCTCCCGCCAATCCAGCTGAGGATCTACAAAAAGTTATTCATGAAATCCGTGCACTACTTGTCCCCCTAGAAACTCTGGTTCTTTCTATCGCCAATACCGTTGCTGAAGCTCCTACAGCCACCTATATTGCGATGGCTATGGAAAACCTCGCCGACAAACTTGACCATCTCACCACTGTTGAAGACACCGTTGTTACTCCTTCTATGCCTTCTCCCACCCCGCCAACTCCAGTTTCCACGACGCCAACATGCTCTGACACCATGCTGACACCCCGGCGATCAGAAGTTCATCCCAACATCACATGCGCCAACCAGTTCGCTCCCCTTGCTGAAGATGGCCCAGAAGACTGCAACTATGACGACCTTACTATTGAACAGAGCGCGAACGCGAAATTCACAACAGTGCGACGAACCCCTACTTCAAAAGCTCGAAAAGTAACCATCAACCTTGCGTCTCGTGACCCCATTCCCGACGAATTAAAAGAAGACTTCGCCAAATTGTCCGAAGCTGAACTACTTGACAAACTCCGCAAACGGGAAGCAGAACGCAAGCAAGCCGAACGTGCCCCTGAATTCCTGACAGATGAAGAAAAGGAAATGTCGATGGATCAATTACATCGAAAATGGAAAGTTGAACGTCAACGACGCATGGAAACCCGTGAGATGCTGCGAACTTCCGATTTTGAGCCATTGGGTGAACTCTCCGAAGAACAGAAGCTACTTCCCGCCGTGACGTCCAACGACTCGTCAGCAACAGAAAAAGTGAAGTTTGGGCACAATCCATGCGTTCCAGGGGTATTGAAGTTTTTGAATGTGAGGTGTGTCATCAATTGTATACGGAATTAAAAGGAAAGCACCAATGCATCGCAACTCGTTGGCAAACAGACGGATCCACGCCAGCTACTACGAAAGGCTTAGTCGTTACACAATCACAAGGTGGTCTATGATTACGAACAGCTGCAATTACAGATGAAGCCAAAGTATTAGCCGATTACGAACATCTACGACGCGCCAAAGAGGAAATAGAAGCTCGACATCGTCTGTTACAGTCCCCTACGCCTGCAGAACCCACAACGCCCGCAACTTCCGATATTCCAATGACTAACTTGGCGCATTCCTCTACCCAACGGCGAATATTTCGTGCCCATTCTTTCGACTGTTAACCTGATACATACATTCCGTTATAATTCGCAAAGCTCTGACTACCCTTCTTCTACGTGTTTTTCGTTGTCTACGTCCATTCCTTCCTCGTTTTTCAGCAATTCTTCGTGTGATGATTTTGTCCATAAACTCCAATTCATTGAATTTCTCAATCGTTCATCCTCGTTTCTTGCTCTCGTTGATTCTGGATCACAATTAAATATTATCTCTTATATCCTTCTTCCCTTCCTTACATATGAATCCTGCTGTTCACCCATTCGGGCATTGCATGGGGTTGGTGGCAAAGCTAACGACGTGGCTAAATGGATCGACTTACCTGTGACGTTGTCTAATTCTGTAACTGTGTCGGTAAAATGTGCGGTAGTAACTGATCTTCCATGTATTGCATTATTTGGTCTTCCCTTTTTGAGTCAACTTGGTGCTGTCCATGACATTCCTAATCGTGTTTTGAATACAATCTACGGGCCCATTGTCCTTCGCACTCCACCGTCTGTCGATCCTCCAGCTTCCAACTCTGCTTTCGCTACTTCGCCCTCCGTGACCCTCGATTTTTCAGATTCGCCATTGAATGAAGCTCAACGTCAAGAAGTCCGCGATCTGCTGAGCGAGTACGACGGCCTTTGGAGGGGTGAGCAGCGTGGAAAGGCCGCTGAACTCGAACATAGGATTCGTCTAACAACCGATCGACCTGTTGTCGTCCGCCCGCGTCCAATTACTGAGGAACAGAAGAAAGTTGTTGATGCAGAAGTACAGAAAATGTTAGATCAGAAAGTTATCCGCCCAAGTTGTTCACCATATGCTTCCGAAGTTGTGTTAGTACCAAAGAAGACAGGAGACTGGCGCTTTTGCATTGACTTCCGGGCGCTCAACAAAGTGACAATCAAAGATCGTTATCCACTCCCGCGCATCCAAGACCTGATCCACGCCATCAAAGGGTCCAAATACTTTGTCGCACTTGACTTACGAGCAGGGTATTGGCAAATACCAATGGAGGAAAGATCGATTAAATACACGGCATTTCGGTGCTTCAAAGGCTTGTATGAGTTCATTTGTATGCCCTTTGGGTTGACTAACGCCCCTGCAACCTTTCAGCGGATGGTTGACTTTTTGTTTGGCGACTTACGGTTTTCTGGGGTCCTCGCATATATTGATGATATTCTGGTTCATTCCCATTCCTTTCAACAGACGATGCAACTTCTACGAACAGTTTTTGAGTGTCTACGTGCCACGGGGTTGACTTTGAATCTTGCGAAAAGTGTGTTTTTTCCTAGAAAGCTGAAGTATCTTGGTCAACTGATTGTAGAGGGACAGCTTGTTCCTGATCCAAAGAAAGTTGAAGCCCTCAGCCGTATCCAGTCGCCAACGAATCTCAATGATGTCAGAAGTCTTTTAGGTTTCCTTGGGTTCTATCATGCCTTTATCCCCCGTTATGCAGATATTATGACCCCGGTATTTGAATTATTACGCAGTCAGAAGAACACGAAAAGAAGCAATAAGCTAACTGAAGTCGAATGGACACGCGAACACGAACGAGCAGTTGAAGAAGCGATTTCGAGATTGGCAAATTCGGTTCTTGAAATTCCACTTGATTCAGATGAGTTCATGGTGGAAAACTGACGCCTCTGAGAAAGCGATTGGAGCTGCATTACACGTAAAGCATGAGGATGTGTGGAAACCTGTTGAATTCTATTCGAAGACATTGTCCACGATTCAGAAGAACTGGCCTGCAAGAGAACGTGAAGCTTACGCAATCGTTGCAGCACTACAAAAGTTTGATCATTACTTACGTGGCCGCACATTCGTTGTGCACACGGATCATGAGAGTCTAAGATGGATGCTAGATTGTCCAAAAGGAAAGATTGCACGGTGGGCAAGCGCATTGGCTGAATACGATATGCAAATCTATCACAAAAGTGGCAAAGAACTCGTGCACATCGACTTCTTATCACGATTCTTGGATCAAGAAGACGACGGAACACTACGCGATAGAATGTGCTTTTTCACGTCAACAGAACCGATCCCTGAACTACAAGACATTATCAACGCGCAGAAACAAGAACCAACTCCAACGACTCTAGGATTCTCACGCAAGAACAATATCATCTATTACCACGGACTCATCTACGTTCCCCCAAGCTTCAGAACCAAGGTTATCGCTTCTTGCCATTCCATAGCTCCCTTCCATCATCCGGGTATCAAGAAAACCACTTCCACCATCAATAGGACGTTCAATTGGCCAAATTTGCGGAAAGATGTAACACTTTACCTGCAATCGTGTCTATTTTGTCGCCGCAACAGGTCAGGAGCGGAACGAGTGATGGGTTTTTGAGACTTTGTTCTACGAGACACAGACTTAAGAAGCATGCTATCCTCTTGTCTCCCGCCCTAGGAGCACCACCACACTTGGCAGTGCAATTGTTGTCTGAGCTCGCTAATTCGTAAGCTTTTGATACTTTCTCAACCTCGGGATCTACGGTTCTTTTTCCCATTTGTTAGAATGACGACCTCCTTCTTCTCCGTTTTTACATGCTTTTTGTCTACGCTGCTCACGCTAGACATCCATGACCCTAACTTTCTGGGTATGTTGTTTATCCTCCTTCTTTGTGGTTATATTATCTACTTCACGCATCATTTCATTCTCAGATGCCTGAAGTATCCTGCATTCGTGGGCTTAATTATTTTGACCGGCTTTTTTATCTACGTTTCCATAGTTCAGTGTGTTTTTCCCTGGCTTTTCCCCATGGTTTCCTACTTTGCCAACTCTTCATCCATGTGGGTAACGGTATCCACGCTCTCTGCTGCTGGTACTTACGTGTTGAACTCCGGATTTTGCTGGACTTGCACCATTCTTCCGTTCGCAACAATGATCACCATTCCCACGCTTTGGGCCGCGAATCTTATTAGTGGTCCGGTGAAGCGGAACCAAAGCTGTGGGGATCGTACGGTGTCCTCCTCTGCTATCAACGTTGTTTCAATTGAAGATGCTACCAAATTAATTCGTGCTGCAATTGAACCATTCGCCAACTTTGCAACTTCTGCAACAAGTCCAGCACCGTCTCCCGCCAATCCAGCTGAGGATCTACAAAAAGTTATTCATGAAATCCGTGCACTACTTGTCCCCCTAGAAACTCTGGTTCTTTCTATCGCCAATACCGTTGCTGAAGCTCCTACAGCCACCTATATTGCGATGGCTATGGAAAACCTCGCCGACAAACTTGACCATCTCACCACTGTTGAAGACACCGTTGTTACTCCTTCTATGCCTTCTCCCACCCCGCCAACTCCAGTTTCCACGACGCCAACATGCCCTGACACCGTGCTGACACCCCGTCGATCAGAAGTTCATCCCAACATCACATGCGCCAACCAGTTCGCTCCCCTTGCTGAAGATGGCCCAGAAGACTGCAACTATGACGACCTTACTATTGAACAGAGCGCGAACACGAAATTCACAACAGTGCGACGAACCCCTACTTCAAAAGCTCGAAAAGTAACCATCAACCTTGCGTCTCGTGACCCCATTCCCGACGAATTAAAAGAAGACTTCGCCAAATTGTCCGAAGCTGAACTACTTGACAAACTCCGCAAACGGGAAGCAGAACGCAAGCAAGCCGAACGTGCCCCTGAATTCCTGACTGATGAAGAAAAGGAAATGTCGATGGATCAATTACATCGAAAATGGAAAGTTGAACGTCAACGACGCATGGAAACCCGTGAGATGCTGCGAACTTCCGATTTTGAGCCATTGGGTGAACTCTCCGAAGAACAGAAGCTACTTCCCCGCCGTGACGTCCAACGACTCGTCAGCAACAGAAAAAGTGAAGTTTGGGCACAATCCATGCGTTCCAGGGGTATTGAAGTTTTTGAATGTGAGGTGTGTCATCAATTGTATACGGAATTAAAAGGAAAGCACCAATGCATCGCAACTCGTTGGCAAACAGACGGATCCACGCCAGCTACTACGAAAGGCTTAGTCGTTACACAATCACAAGGTAGTCTACGATTACGAACAGCTGCAATTACAGATGAAGCCAAAGTATTAGCCGATTACGAACATCTACGACGCGCCAAAGAGGAAATAGAAGCTCGACATCGTCTGCTACAGTCCCCTACGCCTGCAGAACCCACAACGCCCGCAACTTCCGATATTCCAATGACTAACTTGGCGCATTCCTCTACCCAACGGCGAATATTTCGTGCCCATTCTTTCGACTGTTAACCTGATACATACATTCCGTTATAATTCGCAAAGCTCTGACTACCCTTCTTCTACGTGTTTTTCGTTGTCTACGTCCATTCCTTCCTCGTTTTTCAGCAATTCTTCGTGTGATGATTTTGTCCATAAACTCCAATTCATTGAATTTCTCAATCGTTCATCCTCGTTTCTTGCTCTCGTTAATTCTGGATCACAATTAAATATTATCTCTTATATCCTTCTTCCCTTCCTTACATATGAATCCTGCTGTTCACCCATTCGGGCGTTGCATGGGGTTGGTGGCAAAGCTAACGACGTGGCTAAATGGATCGACTTACCTGTGACGTTGTCTAATTCTGTAACTGTGTCGGTAAAATGTGCGGTAGTAACTGATCTTCCATGTATTGCATTATTTGGTCTTCCCTTTTTGAGTCAACTTGGTGCTGTCCATGACATTCCTAATCGTGTTTTGAATACAATCTACGGGCCCATTGTCCTTCGCACTCCACCGTCTGTCGATCCTCCAGCTTCCAACTCTGCTTTCGCTACTTCGCCCTCCGTGACCCTCGATTTTTCAGATTCGCCATTGAATGAAGCTCAACGTCAAGAAGTCCGCGATCTGCTGAGCGAGTACGACGGCCTTTGGAGGGGTGAGCAGCGTGGAAAGGCCGCTGAACTCGAACATAGGATTCGTCTAACAACCGATCGACCTGTTGTCGTCCGCCCGCGTCCAATTACTGAGGAACAGAAGAAAGTTGTTGATGCAGAAGTACAGAAAATGTTAGATCAGAAAGTTATCCGCCCAAGTTGTTTACCATATGCTTCCGAAGTTGTATTAGTACCAAAGAAGACAGGAGACTGGCGCTTTTGCATTGACTTCCGGGCGCTCAACAAAGTGACAATCAAAGATCGTTATCCACTCCCGCGCATCCAAGACCTGATCCACGCCATCAAAGGGTCCAAATACTTTGTCGCACTTGACTTACGAGCAGGGTATTGGCAAATACCAATGGAGGAAAGATCGATTAAATACACGGCATTTCGGTGCTTCAAAGGCTTGTATGAGTTCATTTGTATGCCCTTTGGGTTGACTAACGCCCCTGCAACCTTTCAGCGGATGGTTGACTTTTTGTTTGGCGACTTACGGTTTTCTGGGGTCCTCGCATATATTGATGATATTCTGGTTCATTCCCATTCCTTTCAACAGACGATGCAACTTCTACGAACAGTTTTTGAGCGTCTACGTGCCACGGGGTTGACTTTGAATCTTCCGAAAAGTGTGTTTTTTCCTAGAAAGCTGAAGTATCTTGGTCAACTGATTGTAGAGGGACAGCTTGTTCCTGATCCAAAGAAAGTTGAAGCCCTCAGCCGTATCCAGTCGCCAACGAATCTCAATGATGTCAGAAGTCTTTTAGGTTTCCTTGGGTTCTATCATGCCTTTATCCCCCGTTATGCAGATATTATGACCCCGGTATTTGAATTATTACGCAGTCAGAAGAACACGAAAAGAAGCAATAAGCTAACTGAAGTCGAATGGACACGCGAACACGAACGAGCAGTTGAAGAGGCGATTTCGAGATTGGCAAATTCGGTTCTTGAAATTCCACTTGATTCAGATGAGTTCATGGTGGAAACTGACGCCTCGGAGAAAGCGATTGGAGCTGCATTACACGTAAAGCATGAGGATGTGTGGAAACCTGTTGAATTCTATTCGAAGACATTGTCCACGATTCAGAAGAACTGGCCTGCAAGAGAACGTGAAGCTTACGCAATCGTTGCAGCACTACAAAAGTTTGATCATTACTTACGTGGCCGCACATTCGTTGTGCACACGGATCATGAGAGTCTAAGATGGATGCTAGATTGTCCAAAAGGAAAGATTGCACGGTGGGCAAGCGCATTGGCTGAATACGATATGCAAATCTATCACAAAAGTGGCAAAGAACTCGTGCACATCGACTTCTTATCACGATTCTTGGATCAAGAAGACGACGGAACACTACGCGATAGAATGTGCTTTTTCACGTCAACAGAACCGATCCCTGAACTACAAGACATTATCAACGCGCAGAAACAAGAACCAACTCCAACGACTCTAGGATTCTCACGCAAGAACAATATCATCTATTACCACGGACTCATCTACGTTCCCCCAAGCTTCAGAACCAAGGTTATCACTTCTTGCCATTCCATAGCTCCCTTCCATCATCCGGGTATCAAGAAAACCACTTCCACCATCAATAGGACGTTCAATTGGCCAAATTTGCGGAAAGATGTAACACTTTACCTGCAATCGTGTCTATTTTGTCGCCGCAACAGGTCAGGAGCGGAACGAGTGCAAGGACTATTTCGGACTCATCCAATACCGGGTGCTTTCGACAGCATTTATATGGATTTCTGGCAATGTTCGTATAACGATAAATCATATGTCATCCTTACATTGATTGACCAGCATACTAAATGGGTCGAATGTGTGATTCTCAATAACAAAACAGCTACAACGGTTGCAACAGCTCTCCTGCATTCTTGGGTTTATCGATTTGGTGTCCCCAACAAGTTAGTGTCCGATCAAGATCCATCCTTCTGCAACACAGTCCTGACAAGGCTCTCCGCACAACTAGGAATAACGAGGATCACTTCCACAGTGTATCATCCTGAGGGTAACGCCCCAATCGAATCGTTTCATCGAACTTTGAATCAAGGTCTACGATTTTTTGATCAAAAAAATGTTCCGCTGCAAGAAGCACTTGACTTGGTTCTGTTTGGCTATCGTTCAACAATTCACAGCACAACGGGGCACTCCCCCAGCTATCTCACCTATGGAGTTGACCCTCGACTGCCCAACGACAATGACTGGCGAATGGAATCAACCCCTCTCAACAGTGAAAGATTGAAGTTTCTCTCGCTTCTTCGGTTAGATGTCCAGTTGTTGTGTTTCCCATTGCCGAAGAAAACCTGTCTTCAGTCTCTAAACATGATGGTAGTATTGATAGCCATCGTACATATTTATTTCCATTCATTGTTGTTCTCTGTGTCTTTCAATAGTATCGGAATTCTAGGGACTATCCATTTATTCAGTGTCCCATTATTACCGTTGCATGTCAGTTCCTCCATGTTTTTACGCACCTGTGAGCTTTAGGCACTGCTAGTGAATCAGGTTTTCATTCGCTTTGTTCAAGACCAAATTAACATGATTGCATTAACTCTTCTCGTCCTCGCACTTTGCGCAACTGCCGCAACCGTTCCTCAAGCGGGTTCTGGTTCTGGGACTTGTCAGTTTGAGCGTGATCACGATCCTGACTTGCGTGAGATTTTGCCAAACAGCTATGCCAATTATCCATTTGCGATCATTGGAATTCTTTGATTCCATTGTTACGAATATTGACACGAAAGCCAAACTATGCGGCACGATGCCTATCGGAATCCCAGCAAGCTTTCTTACACCACTTGTTCAGGTTATTATTGGATTCTCGTCAGTGGTTGCACTTGCCATGGTGCTGTACTGGACTTTATCAATACGGGGACTCACCAGAAATGGTGCCGTGATTTCCCGGGAGTCCTACCAGCAGAAGAAAGAAGAAACAACTCCGACATGCGCACCATTGACAACCGACTTTTTACAAAAATTACTACTGGCAGTCCTAACACCCAATTCGACCAGGAAAATAACAGATCCACAAAGTGATCATATTCAGCAGTGGCTCTCCCAGCAGCTGAATGAATTCAAATTGGAAATGATAAATGCAATCCAACAGGAATTAGTGACTTTTACCTCCTCTCTTGCCCTTTCATTGCCATCGCCAACAACAATCTCAGCCATGATTTCAGCAGCAACCACCACTACCCCTGCACCGACAATGGAACCTAAGACTGGAGCAAATACACTGTTCCCCGGCCAGGAAACAAAACTAACACCCACTATCAATTTCACAACGTCTGATCGTCCTTGGCAGTGTGATTACAATGACTCAAGCAGTGATGCAGAATCTGAGGAATCAGTGGAACCATCTGTGAATACTGCTCAATGGAAAACACCAAAACGAGATGGAAAAAAGCGAGTCAGATTCCAAGAAAAACAAGAAATTCCAAAAAAAATTCTACATCAAACAGCAGAACAATTGACTACAGAAGACATCAAAAAAATTCTTTCCGTTAAAGAAGCAGAGCGGAAAGAAGCAGAAAGGCTGGGTCAAATGTTAACAGAAGAAGAAAAGGTCATGGACTTGGGTGCATTACATCGGAAGTGGAAATTAGAAGCGCAACAACAGAGGCAGGAAAAATTAAATCTTAATGACTTTGATTTCGACGCGCTCGGGAAACTTGATGACGAAGAAAAGGAAATGCCGAAAAGACAGATTAAGAAAATCATTAGGGAAAGGAAACACAAAAAATGGACTGAACTAAAGAAAGCCCAAGGAATTCCGCTCCACTTTTGCGAGACATGCCAAGAACTCAATACCAATGATCATCGGTGTTTACCAACCAGATTTGTGTCGCGTTCGTCTACCGGAAAAGAAAAAAATATCATCATCAAACAAACGAGCAGCGGTGCATTGAAAATGGCGGAAAAACAATTACTCGACCAAGAAAAGTTGAACAAGGAATTTGAAAACATTGCGGAGATGAAGAGGAAACTTGACGAAAAATCAGCATGGATCCAAAAGGTTTTACAAGCCCCACATTCCGGAGAATCACCAGCAGATACAACAATGACGACATCAGGAGCGCAGTCAAGTTGCGTTGGGGTATCCTCACCCCAGGATCGGGTTTAGCGGCTGCGTGGGTGGTACGGGGAGCCCCCCACGCAAGTACGCCACCGAATGTAAGCAAAATAACCATTCCCCGACAAGGCATTACAATTTATCGAATATTCAATTGCATCCCACGTCTGATAATCACGACAGTACTTGATCTTCTATCCATTATATCGAAAACACGCGCCATCCCATACATCTTCTCATTATTTATACATGATTCAAGTATTATTGCGCCCCTCTTATATTTAGAATTCAATCATAATACATCAATTCTTGTTGGAATGCTCGATAGCGGCTCGCAGCTCAATCTTATAGATAAATCGCTTTTACCTCTTCTCACATTTTCTTGTATTCCCTCTCCTCACTCGACATTTCGAGGAGTTCAGGGCCACCTTACGACAATTCTATATTGGATTAGTTTCCGTGCCAAAGCTTCAAATGGAAAAGACTTGGAGATTAAAGCAGCAGTTGTTGATAATTTACCATGCTCAATAATCCTTGGCCAACCGTTTCTAGTCACCAACCATATTGTTCTTGACTCGGAGGCCGCCACGATTCACACGGACGAAGGGCCACTTAAATTGCTAACATGCCAAAGAAACATTCCCATGACTTCTACAGGCTTGATTGACGACAAAATATCGGAAAAACTTGATGAAGACCTTCAACTCGAGAAATCAATGTTGGCAAAGCCAGAAAAGGATCAGTTAAAGGAATTAATGGTAGGCTATCAAAGGCTTTGGGCGGGAAAGCATCCTGGCCGTGCCAAACATGTTGAGCATCGTATCAGGGTCAATGCGGAAGTACCAATTCGAGATAACCCAAGATACCATACCCCAGATCAAAACACAGAAATTCGCGAACAAGTAAAGGATATGTTAGCCTATGGAATTCTCCAACCAAGCCATTCACCCCATGCCGCCGAAATCGTGATGGCAAAGAAAAAAGATGCCGATGGGAACTTCACGGGATGGCGTTTGTGCTTAGATTATCGATTACTAAATAAACATACGGTAAAAGATGCATACCCAATTCCAAGAATTACAGATTTGCTGCATTCAATCCGAGGATCTCGTTATTTTGTGGCTCTGGATTTACGATGGGGTTATTGGAACATTCCCCTAGAAAAAGCGAGCATAAAATACACGGCGTTCAGGTGTGTTTTAGGCCTGTTTGAGTTTTTGGTAATGCCTTTTGGCCTAACCAACGCTCCTGCGACATTCCAACGACTGGCCGACTTCTTATTTGGAGATTATCGTGACAAAGGGATCTTGGCTTACTTAGACGACATTCTTATTCATGGAAAGACATTTCAAGAGTGCCTCGCGAAGCTGCATGTAGCATTGGATCGTATTGAAGCTGAAGGGACTCGTTATCAACATTGGGAAAAGCAACTTCTTCCCCCATGAATTGAAGTACTTAGGCCATATCGTGAAGGATGCACAAATCAAGCCGAATCCAGCAAAAGTCGCCATACTGAACAAGGTCAAAGCTCCTCAAACGATTCACGAAGTCCGGCGTCTTTTGGGGATGTTGGGCTATTATCATTCGTATTTACCAGACTTCGCTGGAACGATGACACCAGTCTTCCAACTGCGGAACGATGACACCAGTCTTCCAACTGCTGAAGAACTCCCCTAGTTCAAAACGGAAGAACAAGACAACACCAATCAAATGGACAATAGAACATCAGCAAGCAGTACAAAAGGCGATCTTACAACTTCAGGATGCAATCCTTGCACTTCCGCTAGAAGATGACACATTTAGGGTCGAAACAGATGCTTCAAACAGTTCGATTGCAGCTATCCTGAGTGCCAGGCGATCTGATGGGACATGGATGCCTGTGGAGTTTGCTTCAAAGAAATTGGGTGATACAGAAAAGCGCTAGCCAATCCGTGACAGAGAAGCGTTTGCAATTGTCTTTGCCATTAAGAAGTTTGACACATATCTGCGTGGGAAGTCATTTGAAGTGCATACAGATCATAAGAGCCTCAGGTGGATGTTGGGTGCAAAAGATGGTCGAGTTGCTCGTTGGGCCAGCAGACTTACAGAATATGACATTACCATTGTTCACAAGGAAGGTAAGACGATTGAACATGTGGATTACCTCAGCAGATTTCTCGATTTGGATGATGATTTTGATGTCCAACCGCACATGTCATTCAGTACTTGCAACGTTATTCGAGCAAGCCCAGCCAATTTACCGACGATTGACAGGATCATTGAAGAACAGAGAAAGGTTCCACCTCCAGTAATGAAAGGGATATACAGGAAAGATGATGTTATCTATTATCACAATTCATTATGGGTACCACCTTCCTTACGAGACGCCGTCATCACCGCCTGCCACATTGTTAGTCCCTTTCATCATAATGGAACTAAAAGCACGACAAAAACCATTCAACGGGTATTCAACTGGCCTCGCCTCCATGCTGATGTCGTGAATTATCGCAAATCGTGCCTGGGATGTCAGCAGACTCGTCAAGGTGTTGACCGACTACAGGGCTTATTTCGGACTCATCCGATTCGTGGTCCATTCCATACCGTATATATTGATTTCTGGAAATGCACATATGATAATCAAGATCATATTGTGTTGACCATGATCGACAGTTTTACAAAATGGGCCGAATGTGTCCCGCTACCATCGACAACTACGCCAGTAGTGATTTCAGCTTTCATTTCATCATGGGTTTGCCGATTTGGAGTTCCCCACGTAATCGTCAATGACAATGATAAAACATTCACATCTCATCTGGTGAAATCTCTGCATGCATCTCTTGGTACAAAGCAGATTTTGATCACTCCATATCATCCCGAAGGGAATGCCGTTGTGGAAGCTTTCCATAAGACTTTAAACAGAGGATTAATGTCCTTGACATCACCAACAAGCATTCCTTTCCATGAAGCTCTCAATTTAGTCCTTTACTCTTATAGATGTTCAATACATTCAACAACAAAAGAGTCTCCAGCATTTTTAACATATGGGATTGACCCACGCCCTCCAGCCGACAGTGATTGGAGATTTTTCAGAGATATCCCTATGCAGCAGCGGTTAGAGTTCCTCAACAACTTAAGGCTTGACATCCAGTGGAAAGCCTTTGATAGCCGCATTAAAGCCAATGAAAAACGGAATGAATCTCGCATACCAGCAGAGTTTGAACTTTACCAGCTTGTTTTAGTCAGGTCGACAGCTCATGATCGATTAAAATATGCTCATCACACTGGAGATCATCGCCACAAATTGATACCGAAATGGTCCTTACCTCATCGTGTCATCTTGGTCTATCCCAACAAAAAATCAGCCCTTGTCAGAAACTTGCTGACACAAGAGGATCGACTTGTCAATATTCAAGATGTTCGTTTTATACAACCCCCTCGATCTATTCAACAGGAAGAAGAATGGAATCAAATTCTCTTGAAAGACATTACAAGTATGTTTGATCCTGTGGATCGTTCCAAAGTTTTAGAGCAGTTTTGGGAGCTTATCAAATACCCACAAGCCGAGATGTTACAACCACAACTCAAGAAACGGAAGTTGCGTGAGCTTTGACAGGTTTTGGAGGGGCAAGTTGTTGTGTTTCCCATTGCCGAAGAAAACCTGTCTTCAGTCTCTAAACATGATGGTAGTATTGATAGCCATCGTACATATTTATTTCCATTCATTGTTGTTCTCTGTGTCTTTCAATAGTATCGGAATTCTAGGGACTATCCATTTATTCAGTGTCCCATTATTACCGTTGCATGTCAGTTCCTCCATGTTTTTACGCACCTGTGAGCTTTAGGCACTGCTAGTGAATCAGGTTTTCATTCGCTTTGTTCAAGACCAAATTAACATGATTGCATTAACTCTTCTGTCCTCGCACTTTGCGCAACTGCCGCAACTATTGGGTATTTATTTGTAAGGATAATTCCGTTCCTCAAGCGGGTTCTGGTTCTGGGACTTGTCAGTTTGAGCGTGATCACGATCCTGACTTGCGTGAGATTTTGCCAAACAGCTATGCCAATTATCCATTTGCGATCATTGGAATTCTTTGATTCCATTGTTACGAATATTGACACGAAAGCCAAACTATGCGGCACGATGCCTATCGGAATCCCAGCAAGCTTTCTTACACCACTTGTTCAGGTTATTATTGGATTCTCGTCAGTGGTTGCACTTGCCATGGTGCTGTACTGGACTTTATCAATACGGGGACTCACCACCAGTTGCAGGCACAAGAACTATTGCATCGTCAAAATCAGCGCAAGAATGAAGCACGTCAACCAACAACATTCGAAGAAGGTCAACTCATCCTCTGCCGTGCGATTCCACTTGATCAAATGAAGCACAAAAACGCCTTTTACAAAGTTTCGCCCCGTTGGACTCTCCCTTATCGGGTTGTTCGAGTTCTCCCTACCCTGAAAACAGCTATTGCAAAGTCGCTCCTCACGAATGATCTTCGACAGGTCCACATACAGGATGCCCAATTCATTTTGCCCCCACAAGGTTTAGCGCAAGAGAAAGAATGGCTGAACTTGGTGCAGAAAGAAGTTTCTAATATGTATGATCCGCAGAAATGCCGGGAAGTAATCGAAGAGTTCTTTGAAGCTCTGTCTACGCCACAGCAACTGTCAGACGAGCCCACTAGGAAGCGTCGTCGGATTCCAAAGTCTGGAGGGGCCCTGATGGGTTTTTGAGACTTTGTTCTACGAGACACAGACTTAAGAAGCATGCTATCCTCTTGTCTCCCGCCCTAGGAGCACCACCACACTTGGCAGTGCAATTGTTGTCTGAGCTCGCTAATTCGTAAGCTTTTGATACTTTCTCAACCTCGGGATCTACGGTTCTTTTTCCCATTTGTTAGAATGACGACCTCCTTCTTCTCCGTTTTTACATGCTTTTTGTCTACGCTGCTCACGCTAGACATCCATGACCCTAACTTTCTGGGTATGTTGTTTATCCTCCTTCTTTGTGGTTATATTATCTACTTCACGCATCATTTCATTCTCAGATGCCTGAAGTATCCTGCATTCGTGGGCTTAATTATTTTGACCGGCTTTTTTATCTACGTTTCCATAGTTCAGTGTGTTTTTCCCTGGCTTTTCCCCATGGTTTCCTACTTTGCCAACTCTTCATCCATGTGGGTAACGGTATCCACGCTCTCTGCTGCTGGTACTTACGTGTTGAACTCCGGATTTTGCTGGACTTGCACCATTCTTCCGTTCGCAACAATGATCACCATTCCCACGCTTTGGGCCGCGAATCTTATTAACGAGTGCAAGGACTATTTCGGACTCATCCAATACCGGGTGCTTTCGACAGCATTTATATGGATTTCTGGCAATGTTCGTATAACGATAAATCATATGTCATCCTTACGTTGATTGACCAGCATACTAAATGGGTCGAATGTGTGATTCTCAATAACAAAACAGCTACAACGGTTGCAACAGCTCTCCTGCATTCTTGGGTTTATCGATTTGGTGTCCCCAACAAGTTAGTGTCCGATCAAGATCCATCCTTTTGCAACACAGTCCTGACAAGGCTCTCCGCACAACTAGGAATAACGCGGATCACTTCCACAGTGTATCATCCCGAGGGTAACGCCCCAATCGAATCGTTTCATCGAACTTTGAATCAAGGTCTACGATTTTTTGATCAAAAAAATGTTCCGCTAGGTTCTGTTTGGCTATCGTTCAACAATTCACAGCACAACAGGGCACTCCCCCAGCTATCTCACCTATGGAGTTGACCCTCGACTGCCCAACGACAATGACTGGCGAATGGAATCAACCCCTCTCAACAGTGAAAGATTGAAGTTTCTCTCGCTTCTTCGGTTAGATGTCCAGTTGCAGGCACAAGAACTATTGCATCGTCAAAATCAGCGCAAGAATGAAGCACGTCAACCAACAACATTCGAAGAAGGTCAACTCATCCTCTGCCGTGCGATTCCACTTGATCAAATGAAGCACAAAAACGCCTTTTACAAAGTTTCGCCCCGTTGGACTCTCCCTTATCGGGTTGTTCGAGTTCTCCCTACCCTGAAAACAGCTATTGCAAAGTCGCTCCTCACGAATGATCTTCGACAGGTCCACATACAGGATGCCCAATTCATTTTGCCCCCACAAGGTTTAGCGCAAGAGAAAGAATGGCTGAACTTGGTGCAGAAAGAAGTTTCTAATATGTATGATCCGCAGAAATGCCGGGAAGTAATCGAAGAGTTCTTTGAAGCTCTGTCTACGCCACAGCAACTGTCAGACGAGCCCACTAGGAAGCGTCGTCGGATTCCAAAGTCTGGAGGGGCCCTGATGGGTTTTTGAGACTTTGTTCTACGAGACACAGGCTTAAGAAGCATGCTATCCTCTTGTCTCCCGCCCTAGGAGCACCACCACACTTGGCAGTGCAATTGTTGTCTGAGCTCGCTAATTCGTAAGCTTTTGATACTTTCTTAACCTCGGGATCTACGGTTCTTTTTCCCATTTGTTAGAATGACGACCTCCTTCTTCTCCGTTTTTACATGCTTTTTGTCTACGCTGCTCACGCTAGACATCCATGACCCTAACTTTCTGGGTATGTTGTTTATCCTCCTTCTTTGTGGTTATATTATCTACTTCACGCATCATTTCATTCTCAGATGCCTGAAGTATCCCGCATTCGTGGGCTTAATTATTTTGACCGGCTTTTTTATCTACGTTTCCATAGTTCAGTGTGTTTTTCCCTGGCTTTTCCCCATGGTTTCCTACTTTGCCAACTCTTCATCCATGTGGGTAACGGTATCCACGCTCTCTGCTGCTGGTACTTACGTGCTGAACTCCGGATTTTGCTGGACTTGCACCATTCTTCCGTTCGCAACAATGATCACCATTCCCACGCTTTGGGCCGCGAATCTTATTACTAACGCCCCTGCAACCTTTCAGCGGATGGTTGACTTTTTGTTTGGCGACTTACGGTTTTCTGGGGTCCTCGCATATATTGATGATATTCTGGTTCATTCCCATTCCTTTCAACAGACGATGCAACTTCTACGAATAGTTTTTGAGCGTCTTCGTGCCACGGGGTTGACTTTGAATCTCCCGAAAAGTGTGTTTTTTCCTAGAAAGCTGAAGTATCTTGGTCAACTGATTGTAGAGGGACAGCTTGTTCCTGATCCAAAGAAAGTTGAAG
>NW_026578708.1:0-20299 GCF_029603195.1 Condylostylus longicornis
TTTCAAACAGAACACCTCGTAGCAAAATGCTCTTCCATACAAGAGATGCTTTTCATCAAAATATTCTCTCATCGAAGATCAAACAATTCAACTTCTTCCAACGACGAGGGATTCTCAGGGTTCGAGAAAAAAGAAGTGAGATCTCCATATCGGATTGTTTAATCTTTGTTTTGTTTAGGGCATTTGTACGATATATTGCATCCGTTGCAAACGCCATACAAACCGAAGCCACTAGGTAGAAGGCATCAGGGATTTACCTTGACACGTTTGACTCGATTTTACAGGATACCAACCGGCTTCCCAAGTCCTTAGCAATTTCTGGACCATTCAAGCGAATATTCAAACTCAAATCGCGAGAGGCTCAAGAGGTGCTGAGAAGAATCGATTTTAACAAATATAAGACGAACCATCGCGGTGTCAGGCAAGACAAGTACTGAGTACTATTTCGCACCCACAAGTCCCTCTCAGGTGGCACCCGAGTGGAGGGTTTTTTGTGCAGTTCAATCGGAGAAATTATGAAAAGAACTTCGCAGTGAATGCGAGGGTTCTTTTCAGGTAGAATCATTTGAATGAGCGACTGCAGATCTTGGTGTGCAGGACACGATTCTTTGGGTGGGAAGGTTCAAAGCGTGCGGCAATCCAGTTCAGGCAGCGGCTATTGGCAGAGTGGGAGGAACTTCAAGAACAGTGGAAGACGATTGACGCGTGAGTCCGCTTGAGAGACAGCGTGAGCATTACATATTTTGGTTCAGCAACGAAGCAAAAAGAAAAGAAGAGAAACTCATCAATCAGCCACGAAGGCGCTTGCTTAAGAGTTGATTCAATTAAATTTCTGTCTTTTATTTAAAAAATTCAAAATAAAAAGAAGCTTTTTGTGCGCTGCAACAAAAACCTCAGGCTTGCCTAAAAATCCTCTGGAAATCAGGATTCCTCCTTTTGGGATCGGGATAGATTTTGACTTAGATGGAGCAACCAATTGAGCCGTTGATGTATCAAAATTTACGACGACTCATCAATGTTATTGTAGGTCATCCCTGTTTTCCCTGAGACGAGCCATCCATTCTCTGGTTCCCCTCCAGGATGAGCTTCGAGATGTTGGCCTGCAACAATACATAAATCTTCCTCGCATTTGTGTTGTCGGAACACAAAGTGCTGGAAAGTCCTCCGTTTTAGAGGCAATCGTAGGCATGGACTTCCTTCCCAGAGGAGAAGGCATTGTAACGCGTCGTCCTCTCGAACTACGTCTTGTTCACGAGCCTTCATCTGCTGATGAATCATGGGCAATGTTCGAAGCCCGAAAGAATAAAAAATATACCAACTTCGAAGAGGTCCGGAAAGTTATTGACGAACTTACAGAGGAAGTCGCTGGTGAGCAAGTTTTGAAAGGGTCGCTGCCACGTTTCGATTTTCTCAGGAAAGAACAAGGCAATCGTTGACGCTCCAATTATTTTAACTGTTCACAGTCCCAAGTGTCCGGACTTGACTCTCATTGATCTTCCTGGTATTACCCGAGTTCCGTTGAAGGGGAGCGATCAAACAGATGATATCGAGCGATTAACACGTGATATGGCGACTCGTTACGCAAAAGACCCTCGAACAATCATTCTTGCTGTTGTTGCGGCAAATGCCGATATGTCAACCAGTGATGCTTTACAATTAGCACGTCGCGTGGATCCTAAAGGCATTCGGACGATTGGCGTTATAACCAAGGTATATTGTTATTATTGATTATTTGCAACTATTGTCCCAGATCGATTTAATGGATCGTGGTACTGATGCATCTCGAATGTTAATGGGAGATGAAGTCCCATTGAGATTGGGATACACAGGGGTTCGTAACAGAAGCCAACAAGATATTAGGGATAACAAGACCATTGAAGAAGCTCTCAAAGTAAGACAGGAGTTTCTTGATCTTTACTTTCATTTTCCGTCTTTTTGAAGAGCGAGAAGGACTTCTTTTCTTCTCATCCGGTGTATCGCTCTCTAGCGCCTCATATGCTTGGAACGCAATCGTTGGTCGAAAAGCTGACCAGAGTGCTGTTCCGTCATATTCGCACGTATTTGCCAGAGATCAAACGAGAAATTGGGTGAGTTCTTCTCCCGGTTTTCTTTCAATTTGTCTGGCTGGTCATTTTCGCTTAGAAATCGGATGAGGTCGGTTCAAAACAGGTTGGACGAACTTGGAAGTGGTGTCCCAATTGATTCTCAAGAACGAGTACAACTGATGTGGTCGATGATCACTGATTATTGTGAAGTCTACAGAAATACGATTAGAGGCAAATTCGATAAGAAGTTGCAGACATATTTTGAACATGTAAGTGAAAACAAGACCCTCCCAGTTATTTTCACTGTTATCAGCATGATATAACCAGTGGTGCTCAAATTCGTTCAATCTTCAATGAATTACTTCTCGAATACGTTTCATCTGACGTCACATCTGAGATGACAGACTATGATATTGACTTGGCGATTCGAATGCATGAAGGGGATTCATTACCAGGATTTCCGTCACCAGACACATTCGAATATTTAATTTTGCCTCATTTACGGAAAGTCCAAGCGCCAGTATTTGATTGTCTCGGTGGGACATCCGTCACTCATGTTTCTTTACCATCTTCGTTCTCTCAGATCGCGTCACCCAATCGCTTGAGCTTCTCTCCCAAACTATCGCAAATCGTGTTTTCGGACGTTTTCCTAAACTTTCTGAGCAGGTGAGTCTGGATTCCAGCGTTTTTGAATGACAACACTGTTTCAGGTATTGGAGCAATCATCTGTCATTATTGCGCGAGAGAAGGAAAATACAAAACAAATTCTGGAGAATATTGTTGCAGCGGAAACTGGTTATCTCTTCACAAATGATTCAACATATTTGACGCAACACGGATCGATGATTCCGATGAATGATAAACAACCTCAACTCGGTAAAGACTTAGCAATGACATTGAATGATGTTTTGTTTATAGATAAACGAATGATGCTGCCCTCATCTTCCGATCCACCAAATCCTCTATTAGGTGCTGGAGGTCCTCCAACACCACAACCCGGCGGGAACCCTTCAGTTTTACCTCCACCAACGTGAGCAGCGACCAATAGCTAGGAAATATCTTTGATGTCGTTTTTTAGTTCTGGTGTACCGAATGTCCACGCGTTCTACAACTCAGTCCAGAACACAGTGTCTGGCATGTGGATGGGCAATGAGAAGAAAAAGACGCATTACAGTGCTTCGTTCATCAAAGAAATTCGGGAGCGACTGGACGCTTATTTCGGAATTGTTTTGAGAAATATTCGAGACTCTGTTCGTTTGTTAGCTAGTTAGTTTGCAGGGCTTGTCGTTGAATTTCGATGATTTCATTTTTATCCTTGTTTTTTCAGGTGCCTAAAGTCATCGGATGTTTCCTCGTTCGTCAGCTTCAAGATAAACTTCAGTTTGAGTTATATAATGATTTAAATAAAGCTGAGCGACTCAGCGATCTACTCGGGGAACCCCCTCAGATTATGGAAGAGAGACAATGCTTGGTCAATCAAATTGCGACTCTCAAGAAAGCCACCCAAGTCTTACAACGGTAAATGTCTTCTGTTCTTGCTTCATTTTTTGGATATTCTTCCAATACGTTTTCTTTAGGGATCCTTCTATTACGGCGTTAGCAATTTCGGAGTTTGATGAGCTGTACGACGCAGATTTAGCGCAACTGCAACAGCAGTCTTCACATGGCCGAGTTCCTTCAACTGGAGGCGTTCATGCTGCATCCCCGGCCCAGTTGAATGGCGTCCCTCACGGAGTTGGACCGCAAGGAGTTGCAGGAGTTGCACTACAGGGAGGCGCACCGCTAGGAGCGCAATCTTCCCCGCCTCCTCAACCTCCAAGTGCAGCAAATCTCTGGGGATTGCGATCAGGCAGCGGCAAAACTGTCGAGCCGAAAAAGCCGGGTGGAAGCCTTTTTGGAGACCGTCCCAATCGGGCAAGTGGCACTGACAACATGTTCGCTGATCCCAAAGTAAGATAAATGAAAGGCAACATGAATATTTGCGTCATGATTTCCTCAGACTCACAACCCCCTTTATGGATGAACTCCAACTGAAATGAGTTGTGCGAAAAATCAATTCGGTTTAAAACAAATTAACTGAACTCTGTAGTCGAACTATTTGAGAGCTGAGCGAGCGATAAGATGTTGAGCTGTACGTGCTATTTCTTTCTTTGTCCGAAACGAAGACCCTTGGGCAATAACGGTCGAATGCTTCAGCCAAACGAATTTTTGAACTCCGATCAAATTCATCCGTCACGACTGAAACATTGTGATTCAAATGGGAATGGCCAGCAAATGCTCTCGCGATACACTCGCATTCCGCTGCACTGCGCGGCTGATTCTCTCGAGATGGGAGAGAGGTCGGAGCTGAACGCCAGAGCAGGACCTTGAGTAGACTCTCTTTGCTTGCAAACGGGAAGCGCAACAGGCTCAAGAGAAGCGAATGAATTGGATACTCCAGTGGATTAAAGCCCGCGAGTTCAATTCGCTTGACATCAATGAATGTGAAGTGTATTGAAGTGGACGGGTCGTGATCACAAGTATGATGAGAATCAGGAAGGGAAGTCATGCATTCGGGACATGGATAGGATGAACCGTGATGTGTGTAGAGTGGGCGAGAGATTTCAAACTGATGGAGTGCGTTGGGTCGCAAATAAGAGGGAACCTTCCAAAGAGGGAAACAAATTTGCACGGTGTGGACAGACAGGGAGCCTGAAATAAGCTGTAATTCATCAGAACATTTTTGCAAAGTTTGGCAATCCGAGGGAAGGGATAAACGAAGCATTTGAATGTCGATTTTTGTTGAAGATCCGAATGTGTCTCGAGCATCGGATAGAATCAACTGAGCTGTCTGTAATTCGTCACACAAATCAATGTGGACGCATTGCGTTGATATTGATTCATTAAATCCAAAAAAAGTGAAATCTCCAGGATCTTTGCAGAGAGGAAAATGAAGAGAAACCAAATTGAGTTTACAAGCAAGATTCATGAAAATGGAACGCCAAAACGTTCGGTGTGCTTGTGTAATTGGGCACTGAATTTTCAAATGTTTGAGATTGGGCATCAAAGCGAGAGCACTACAAAATCCGTTTGCATCGAACTCCGTTGAAGTTGTATAAATCCTGAGTGCCTCCAATACTGGAAAAACATCGTAGACGTGGTGGACATACTGACTTCTACTGCTGGTCAAATCTATTCTAGCTTTTTCAGATTCATCATGCAGATTCCAGGATTCTGAAGCAAGGGCTCCCAAGCGCGCCAACATCGTAAGGCAAAACCGTCCTTGCAAGGCGAGACTTCGAAGTTTGGAAAACCGCAACTGTTTTGAAGGAACCGTCTGAAAAGACTTCAACGTGGATTGCCCGAGTGTCTGAATGTCGCATTGGAATGAGGCTCGTTGCAGTTTCGGTTGGGCGAGGAGAAGAATAGTCAGCGCAATCGCTGCGTCGCTGCGTGAGGAGTGAACCGCTTTGGCTCGTTTGAAGAAGGGTTTAAGATTCTCAAAATATTTATACAAGGCCTCGTTTGGAAGATGAATAATAGGCTCGAAACTCATGGAGTTGGTTGCTGCAATCCATGATGGGTGAAGAGGACGCAACCGAAGAACTTCATGGAAGTCTAGAAAGGGAAAGATTGAAGCAGCGAGGACTGATATTGGTAATTGCTCAAAACCCATTGTCGGTAATTGCTCAAAACCCATTGTCGGTAATTGCTCAAAACCCATTGTCGGTAATTGCTCAAAACCCATTGTCGGTAATTGCTCAAAACCCATTGTCGGTAATTGCTCAAAACCCATTGTCGGTGAATTTGTGGAAGGATGTTTTGCCAGAAGCAACCGTGCAAAAACTGAATATCAAGGATCTTCTTCATGATCTCATGGCAGCACAGTATTCGGATGCGGAGTGTAAGCACTGATCCTGCAGCAAACAGGCATCGCGAATTTTTGGGTGGCAACTCTGACTCTCAAATATCGAACCGACTTTCTGCTCCTCTAGTGACCAACCAGATTCCGTCAGCTGCATGTTTAAAACGGTGCAAGGGACTTGGTATGGCTTAGTCTTGTTACAAGATAAACAAGCATGTTGTTTTTGATTCAAAGAAAGTACAGATAATATCGGTACTGCACAATAGATTTTATGATGAGCTGCCTGGAAGAAATTCCAACTGAGTCTTCTTGTCCCGTAAGCTTTCAAGGGCATCTGTTAGTGGGTTCATCGAACGAATTCAAAGTTAATAGTTGTAGAGACCGATGGATCAATATGATTCATTGTTTCCAATCAAGAGACAAGGACTGGATTTTGTGAAAATTTTTACCCTTTTCTGAAACTGAACGAAACGTTTTCTTCTGCCACAATTCCCAAAGTTTACAAGGCAGATGTGCGCGGTGTGCCTGTGACAAAAATCAAGAAATGATCCAGTTATTCATCGGAAAGCAATTCGTTCTCCATTGAAGGATCTTTTACCAAACGGGAACGGTGATGCCTCTTGTCTCACGGTGCCCCGAATCCATTTAGTTGGTGGTAGTGTCTTCTGGTTGTCCAATTGATCCAATAGCAACAAAAATCTAAGCATCCGGTCTTCTTCTCAAGCATCAGTGAAAGCTTCTATCGATAGTGTTGTTCTGTTTGTATTTTGTGACGTTAATGGGCCGCTTTCATGCGGTTTTCTGTCTGTTTTTCCATCGGCTCTCTTTTTGAGCTGTCATTTCGCTCTCCTTGGTGTTATATTTGTTATTGCGAGTTTTTAGTGAATGGGGGAGCAGGATCGTCTGATTAAACCGCTTCATTTTGGGAAGCTATTATGTTATCTGAAGATGTTGCTAAATTGTTGACGCGTTCCTTGAATTGGGGTCCTAGCCTGCGAGAAAGTGAGTTACTGGTCCGTTAAAGGCAGGCTTCGCTGCCTTGGTTCAGGTTGGGGAACGGAGGTGTCACTGTTCATTGTGTGAGGTTCACGAGGGGTTTGTTAACAGGAAAAGAAAACAGACAGACAGATTTTGGGACCACCCATGGAACAGAAAACTTGGGTGAGGAAACAGATCAAACGACGACAAAACACAGTTAAGCAGGCTAACATACAAGTCGCACAGCGGAGTCGACCTACGCGACTAGACACCGCGAGAACGGTTCCTACTGTCAATTTATTGTTCCAGTTACGGATGTTCTGAGTTCTCTTAAAAGATCGCAAAAGGTGAGGAGTGATCGCAAAAGGTACGAGGAGTGATCGCAAAAGGTACGAGGAGTGATCGCAAAAGGTACGAGGAGTGATCGCAAAAGGTACGCCAAAGGTACGAGGAGTGATCGCAAAAGGTACGCCAAAGGTACGAGGAGTGATCGCAAAAGGACGTGATTGCAAAAGCGAACAAACAGATGCGAAAGCACAAATTGGCGATTCGTCCTCCATTGGAAGGATCTTTTACCAAACGGAAACGACACCATGCAGGATTGTGGACGGCGTTTATTCTACAACATTCACTGACGCCTTCTATTGACGGGAGTACTGTCCAACTTTACACGAAGGGAAAAGATGGACACGAGGCAGAATTGGGCGTACTTGATTGTAACGAAGATGTTTCTTTCACGACGAAGATAAAAAAAAACACAAGAAAGGCAACAGATGGACACGAGGCAGAATCCCTACACGAGGAACTCCTTTCTCGTATTAAGAAGATCGAAAAAAGAAACGGATCCAGCTGTTGTCAACGGCTAAATGCGTGCAGGCAGATGACGTGCTGGCTTATAAGTTGTCTAATAACTTGCTCCATAGTGGGTGGAGCCCTCTACGTGTATAGCAACCCAGGAGTTCTGTGGAATTTGATTTAGTTGATGATAGCGCTAGTAAGGCTCTTGTCCAATTGATCCTACAGCAATAGATAGATCAGAAATTATAAAAGCGTATTGCGCTCCTTTTAAAAATCTAAGCATCCGGTCTTCTTCTCAAGCATCAGTGAAAGCTTCTATCGATAGTGTTGTTCTGTTTGTATTTTGTGACGTTAATGGGCCGCTTTCATGCGGTTTTCTGTCTGTTGTTCCATCAGCAGCGTCTTGTGCAGCCGGCCCTTCTTTGTACATTCTTTTTTGTGCATCTTTGGATCAGAGACACTCATTAAAAAGATGATAGAAAGTACTGCTGTAGTAAAATCTCTTTTTAGTCTCTGAGCTGTCATTTCGCTCTCCTTGGTGTTATATTTGTTATTGCGAGTTTTTAGTGAATGGGGGAGCAGGATCGTCTGATTAAACCGCTTCATTTTGGGAAGCTATTATGTTATCTGAAGATGTTGCTAAATTGTTGACGCATTCCTTGAATTGGGGTCCTAGCCTGCGAGAAAGTGAGTTACTGGTCCGTTAAAGGCAGGCTTCGCTGCCTTGGTTCAGGTTGGGGAACGGCGGTGTCACTGTTCATTGTGTGAGGTTCACGAGGGGTTTGTTAACAGGAAAAGAAAACAGACAGATTTTGGGACCACCCATGGAACAGAAAACTTGGGTGAGGAAACAGATCAAACGACGACAAAACACAGTTAAGCAGGCTAACATACAAGTCGCACAGCGGAGTCGACCTACGCGACTAGACACCTTTAGCAGGCGCGAGAACGGTTCCTACTGTCAATTTATTGTTCCAGTTACGGATGTTCTGAGTTCTCCTAAAAGATAAAGGTACGAGGAGTGATCGCAAAAGGTACGAGGAGTGATCGCAAAAGGTACGAGGAGTGATCGCAAAAGGTACGAGGAGTGATCGCAAAAGGTACGAGGAGTGATCGCAAAAGGTACGCAAAAGGTACGAGGAGTGATCGCAAAAGGACGTGATTGCAAAAGCGAACAAACAGATGCGAAAGCACAAATTGGCGATTCGTCCTCCATTGGAAGGATCTTTTACCAAACGGAAACGACACCATGCAGGATTGTGGACGGCGTTTATTCTACAACATTCACTGACGCCTTCTATTGACGGGAGTACTGTCCAACTTTACACGAAGGGAAAAGATGGACACGAGGCAGAATTGGGCGTACTTGATTGTAACGAAGATGTTTCTTTCACGACGAAGATAAAAAAAAACACAAGAAAGGCAACAGATGGACACGAGGCAGAATCCCTACACGAGGAACTCCTTTCTCGTATTAAGAAGATCGAAAAAAGAAACGGATCCAGCTGTTGTCAACGGCTAAATGCGTGCAGGCAGATGACGTGCTGGCTTATAAGTTGTCTAATAACTTGCTCCATAGTGGGTGGAGCCCTCTACGTGTATAGCAACCCAGGAGTTCTGTGGAATTTGATTTAGTTGATGATAGCGCTAGTAAGGCTCTTGTCCAATTGATCCTACAGCAATAGATAGATCAGAAATTATAAAAGCGCATTGCGCTCCTTTTAAAAATCTAAGCATCCGGTCTTCTTCTCAAGCATCAGTGAAAGCTTCTATCGATAGTGTTGTTCTGTTGTATTTTGTGACGTTAATGGGCCGCTTTCATGCGGTTTTCTGTCTGTTGTTCCATCAGCAGCGTCTTGTGCAGCCGGCCCTTCTTTGTACATTCTTTTTTGTGCATCTTTGGATCAGAGACACTCATTAAAAAGATGATAGAAAGTACTGCTGTAGTAAAATCTCTTTTTAGTCTCTGAGCTGTCATTTCGCTCTCCTTGGTGTTATGATTGTTATTGCGAGTTTTTTAGTGAATGGGGCAGAAAAGCCTTAAGCAACAAGAAACAGCTGATTAAACCGCTTCATTTTGGGAAGCTATTGTGTTATCTGAAGATGTTGCTAAATTGTTGACGCGCGTTCCTTGAATGTCTGAAGGTTGGGCGGTATTTTAGTCGGTGCAACTTATAATTGGTTGTGGGGAAGTCCCATTCAATTGGCTCCCCCTAACCTGCGAGAAAGGGAGTTGCAGATGCGTTCCTGAGCGAAGCAGATTCTGAAAAGCTTCTTTTTGGCATGCGAGCGTCATCAAACAGGTGACGCAAATGATAAAGGGTTGCCTCAATCCAGTTACAATTCCCCATACCAGCTACTCATGTCAGACCAGATACACTTCTCAAACCAGCTACTCATTGCTATCAAACAGCTGTCAGACGCACCCAGCTGGGAAGGTGGAAAGAAGAAGTAAACAGTGTAACGATTACTACGCGCAAAAGAATAAAATCCGCTCACTCCAAACGCAGTAAATTAAAAAAATGTTGTTTCTCGCCATCCATCTGCCCATTCTTGCCCACAGTTCGCTATCTAGACAACCATCCATTTTGCACAATGTCCTTATTCCAACTCTTTGAATCGTCTTCAAGTCTTCTGATAGAGTTTTTTGTCATTTTGTTCCAATTCCCTGGCGCCACTTCTTTTTTATTTGTCGCTTGCATTTATTTTCATGGCTTGCATTCTTTGTATATGCGAGATCTTTTTTCCTATTTTCTCGCTGGATTATCTTTTTTCCATTTGCAGTGCGTACAACATTCTTTTTCCTATTTTTGTTGACTTCCATGCTACAGCAACTTTCTCTGTCGTTCCACCTTTGCGAAAGAAGCCACCAAATCGATCATGACAAGTGGGAACATTACCAGCTCTCCCATATTAATATGCAAACCAAGTCTCCCACTTGCGTTGATTGGTACATGTGTTGTATTTTTCAAACGTCCTTCCACAAAAAGCGTCATTTCTAACACTCTTCCTCCAGCTCTCCAAGGAGTAGATATTCCATGCAGAAGTGCCAGAGTTTAACCGTAAAGTAGTGATGAGCTTATTCGTGTGCAGTTTCCACTAGTTCTTTCTAGATGCTCCGGTTACGTGCGAAACGGAACACTTCAATCGCTTTTGCTTCGCCCATTAGAAGAAGCTTGAATTCGCCGCTGACTGAAGAGAACACAATCGCCGCTGACTGGAGAGAACACAATCGATCTGCAATACCAATCCCGTCCATAATTTTGGGAGATCTGCCAGTAATGCTCCATGCATGAAGTGCACGTTGGATGAACTTACCAGTGTGTATGCCAGAACCAATACAGCTCCTACGTTGCCCCGGCGTATGGTGAGACGCCTTCGCCGACGTCCGCATGAAGTTCGACGCAGAACATTTGCAGAAGCTCTGAACTGAGAAAGCCCAGGAGCCCTAAAAACGGACTAGCGTGCTCTACGCGAAATACTGATGCCCAACAAGGCGCGGAGTCGAATTATACATCACCAAGTGTCAGTTTGGGTACTGCACCTGAGTTTTACATCACATAGCAGTAGTTGTTTGATGCAAGCACCTTGAATCGTACCCCAGATCCTGGTCCTTAGCACTGAATACTCTCTCATCTCAACGACGAGCGAAGCGGAAGGGCTACCCAATGAGAACTGACCAGGCGACACGCGCCGCAGTGGAAATGCCATAACGATCACTCCATCTAGCTGTCTTATTGCCATTTGATGAATGATGGCTGGGTAAAATGCATAAGTCGCGAATGCGCTGCGTTCTTAGCAAGTTGATATCGATTGGGACTTCTGGGATGCAAAAATGAGTAAAGAGTAAATGTTTGATAGTGCTCGTCGTGAACGCGGAAAGGGAAAAGAATTTCGCGATGTTGGGAGTGATTGATTTAATGAGCCAGAACTGGATACGAAACGGGAATGTTAAACTGACCTGGAGGGTCTAGCGGAAACAAATAAGGGATGCAGCGTTCCGCCTCGTTGACACTCCTCACGCATTCATGATAAAAACGTAACAAGTTGAAATATAAAAGGAATCCTCGTTTAGAATTGATTGATTCTATCACTGCATCATCCTCTAAGCGATAACAAGCAACAGCTACTCATGCTTCGGCCTTTTGCTGTTTGCGTGATTCTGTGTCCATATTTTCTGGAAATAAGTGAGAATGACTGTAAATGTAGCCGAGAGCGTATAATAACCAAGAGGTTCAAAATTTCAGAACATACACAAAAACGAGAGGACCAATCGTCACCTTGATGCTCAAAGATCTTGTGTGTCGATCGCGTGTGTCCCTTTAGCTGGATTGGACATCTCGCTTTGAGGTGGGGACCTTATCCAGGAGCAGCAGAAAGGATTCTCCCTGCTATGCGCTGCCTTTGACGGCGCTGGTGCCAGAAGGTCTTCAGGATTCCATCACATCGCTGATGCTTACTGAGCATGTATTCGTCTCGTTTTGAGATTCTCGTGTCCCAATCCAATCTCAGGCAACAAGAGTTGAATGGATCCTGCGATATTTCGCCAAGAGGCTTCCACTAAGCGTCGACTCATGAAAATCAACTGTTAGTTGCAATTAACAGTCTGACAAAGCGGTAAAGAAGGTGCTAACAATGGTGTATTGGAATGCCGCTAGCTGAGCGTCGTTCAGTTCAGTTTAACAGTACACTCGCGTCGCTTCTCTCAGCCTCAGTACCTAGTCCTCTCTCATTAAATCAGTAAGTCCAACAACACGAATTTGTCATTTCTTTGCAGCCACGTTACGCATCACGCTCACGACCATCATCATCGAATTATTTCTTTCTACGTGGTTTTTTTTGGCTTTGCCTGAAGCATGCGCCCCAATCACTCTGCATGGTACAAACAAGCAACATTGGCATTCTCAACACGAACTTGCTATAAGAACGCAGTGCATCCGCGACTTACGCATTTTCTTTGAGGCTAGAGGCAGCTAATTGAACCTGCGTGCCCCACACCTAATTACAAGTGTGCACCCACTAAACTACAGTCAGCGCGTACTCTCGACTACGTAAAATGGAGCATCCACGTTCCACTGACCACTTTGACATTGAAGGCGAGGGAACACCACCCCCTTCAAATTCCTCGAACGAGCCTGGCTCTTCTACTGACGTCACGGCCAACGAAGCAACGCCAACTCCTGCTTCGCGCCGTCTTCGTCGTCTCATGCTTTCCTACACGTCCGGCCACAAACTCGCCATTTCCCGTCGCACGCATCCACGCGTGCAGCGAAATCAAGCTGAAGAAGCATGTTCCCACGATACTAGGGCGACCGCTGACCAATCTGTGGATGACTCTCTACAGTCAACAATTCCACACCATCTGGGGGCTGCTCCGGGAAGCGCTCCCCTAGTATCGTCCACAAGAACAACAACACTCTTCAGCCCCATGAAGTATCGAAGAGGAGAGCTGCCGAAACGCGAAGCTGAAGGAAAGGATAGATGGGATACAGCGAAATGGAAATCACATCTTGACCTACTTCCTTTCAATCCATCCACGGAATTTGAAATGGAAAATTGGTTCCGTCAAGCGTCCTATAAAATCCTTTCCCATCAAGCACCGGCTCGCGTCATCATAAACGTCATGGCTCTTGGTACCACCGTCGAGCTTCAGTACGTGTTGGAAGGCATTGAAGAAAGCGCAAATACTTTCATCTACATTGAGGACATTGCAGACGCCATTGCCGAACAAAGATTCCCAGGACCTACAGAAATTGCGGCGCTGGAATTGCAACTTTATCAACAAGCTCGCCACAACTCAGTCTTCCGAGCATTTGCCGCCTACAGGAGAATGGAAGAAGGCTACACTTATATGTGCAAACGTCGGAATCGGCTCAACATTCTCGGGACACAACAAGGCATACACATCGTCTTTTCACTGCTCCCTCTTGAAGTTGCAAGGTCCCTCCGCAGAGTTCACTTCGAAAGGGAATGGACAGTCCTGGACCTTTTCAAGTCCGCCTGGTTAATGGAAGTCTCTCTTCAAGAAGACACCACGCGAGACCTCCCTCTCCCAGTCTTCCATGCCAGTACGCCATCAAATCCCACATCCAATCCACAGGATCAACCGCGAACCCGTTGCACCGGTTGCGGAGAAATGCACTGGAGGAAGAACTGTCCCCACAAGAAGACAAGATGCGCCAAGTGCGATAGAATCGGCCATGTTTCAGACGTTTGCCGGGCAAAAGTCTTCAAGGATACAGCAGGACGTTCACGAGTAACTGCGCATCCAACTCAAAAGGGAGCCCGCCTTGAAGCGCAGTTCGACAACACAACTCCTCAACAGATCAAGAGTGTGGCTGGTGTCATGGACAAGCTGTTAGCTACAGCAGAGGATGAAAAGTTCAGAGCGCGAGAGCGATATATCACCAAAAAGCGACAATTGGATCCCTCCTATGACACACCAGCTCCAGTAATCCGGAAAGTGCTTCAGCTGACAGTGCCCGAGGAGGAAGAATGTGACGAGCAATATGCAGACGAACCTCAAGCAGTCCTTCTTACTCACGGCAGCCAACCAGATGGCTCGGTTCGCATCCCTAAGCGACAAAAGCTCATCGAGGTACCCATCGTAATTAACCAACTACTGCTGACAGCTGTTATCGATTCAGGAGCAATGGTCAACGTGATGTCACACACGACCCGCGGCACGTGCTAACATTAAGCCAAGCCTTAAATCCACGAAGGTTATGGTCAAGGACGTCAACCAGAGAGTGACGGAAGCTATCTTCAGCGAAGACGTCGTAGTCTACATCACTCCTGAACGTTCTAGTAGCACACGTTTTGCTCTTCTGAATTCGGAAACACCAACAATCCTGTCCATACCAACTCTGAAAGCACTTGAGATCTGTATTGACTTTGCTTCCATGACTGTTCAAAGCGCTGACTGCACATTACAGTGCTACAATCTTGACAACGGAACTGCATGTCCCCCTCCAAGTACTCTCCAACAAACTGAGTACCATAATGTACAGCAAGCGATAAATGCCACTACATCCAAATGGAGCTCAATGCTCACTCCATCTCAATCATCAGCAGCATCCGCCCTTCTCCAAGAGTACTCTGACGTTTGGTTCGAACCTAAAGCAGGACAAGCAACAACAGTCACCATGGAGATAAGGGTGCGAGGAAAGCCCAGACGTGTAGCAGCTAGACCAACTCCCGTACATCTCAGAAACGAATTGAATCGACAGATTGATGACCTGTTGAAAGCCGGCGTCATCCGTTCAGCTCCTGATTGCAAATGGGTTAGCGCCTGCCATCTCGTCCCTAAGCCAAGATCGACAAAGTGGAGACTAGTTATCGACTATCGATATGTCAACACATTGATAGAAGATGATGGATATCAAATACCCAATGCACAGGATTTGCTGATCAGACTCACAGGTGCCAAGGTCTTCACTCTGGTTGATTTAAACTGGGGTTTCTGGAATGTAGCGTTGGATAAGTCGAGTATTCAGTACACGGGCTTTGTCGTGCCCGAAAGAGGAGTTTTCGAATGGACAGTCATGCCGTTTGGCCTCCGAACGAGCCCCACCATCTTCCAAAGAGCAATAGAGAAAGCCTTGCGACCCCTACTCGATGAAGGAAACATCTCGGTCTATATAGATGATATTATCATTTATACACGCACCGTTGACGAGCACCTCATTCTACTACGCAGGGTTCTGCAATGCCTAAGGGAAGCTCGGTTCTTCATCAACTACGAGAAATCTCTGTTCTTTCGCGAAGAAGCGCTTTATCTCGGCCACGTCATTTCAGCTGACAGTCTAAAGCCTGACCCTGCTAAGCTTCAAGGTCTGGTCAAAGCTCTTCCACCTACGGACAAAAGAGCTCTTCTCAGTTTTCTGCGCTGCAGCCAACTATCTGCGGTCCTACATCCCTCGGTTCTCGCAAATCATGGAACCATTGACTTCTCTCACAGGAAAATACGTTCGATTCCGTTGGGAAGCTGAACAGCAAGCCGCCTTCGAAGCCGCAAAGACAGCCATCGCCAATGCTGTTTATCTGACGATGCCACGATGGGACTCGCCGTTCATTCTGTTCACCGACGCCTCCGATGTCGCAGTAGCCGCTGCGCTAGCCCAAACCAATGAGGACAACACAGGAATCGACTCCATCGCATTCGCCTCCAAAAAGTTGACTGAAACACAGAGGAATTGGTCAGCAACGGAAAGGGAACTGTTTGCTATCGTATGGGGTTGTGAGCACTTTGCTAATTACATCAAAGGCTCCAGACCACTAGTCTACAGCGACCACAAGTCCTTGGAGCATCTAATCTCACTAGATACGCCCAAAGGACGACGATGGGCGATACGACTCTCTGAATTCAACCCCTACGTTATGCATATCAACGGAGTTAATAACAACGTAGCCGACTGGCTCTCACGCACAGTTCCAGATGACGATGACACAACTCCCGACCACATGTACGTGCCAGCCGTCTACCACCTCGTGCATCAAGTCGACAATAGCTTTACGCTCCCTGATCCCAAGGAATTCGCGGAATCCGCCAAGGCAGAGGAGGCCAAATTGCCCGCAGGCACATTGGATTGGCACGAGGGAACGGCATATGGTCGCCGCAGCAAACGCATCTACATTCCTGAGAAACACAGGACGTCAATTCTGCTGTGGTTTCACATGTCACGTTTCGGAGGACATCAAGGAGTCACGCGAACAACCAACAGACTTCGTAAGTATGTGTGGTGGCCCAACATGCAACTATCAATCATTGAATTCATCAACTCCTGCCCGCTATGCAATGCTATCAAGCCCCTAAGGACACTAGGTGGCATAAGGGGAGCCCTCGATAGACCACAGCTCTTCCAACTGGTATCTATCGACTACATTGGTCCAAGAACCTACTCCAAGAGGAAACTTTGGATCTTGGTTATCGTTGATCATTACTCTCGTTTCATGGCCACTACAGTGATGGACAAAATCTCCATTCCTGCGCCCAGACAAGCATTTCGAGATACTTGGTCTTCAAAATTCGGAGCTCCTCTAGCGGTCCTTGCAGATCGAGATCCAACTTTCACGTCCCACGATTTCAAGGATTTCATCACCAAGTCGTTAGGAAGCAACCTCCATTTCTCCTCTTGCGAGTATCCTCAGGGTAACGGAATCAACGAGAGTTCTCATCGCATCCTTGAGACCGCGCTCAAGACCTATCCCTGGACAACGGATACAGAGGTAGAGCAAGTGGTGGCAGACGCAACCGTGCTTTACAACGCGACACCAAACAGAAGCATTGGAGACACACCTTCTTCTCTTGTGTTCGGACAAGATCTCCACATCCCCGGGTTGAAAGACTTCGAACCTCACGGCACAGAAGAATCCCGTCTCACGCAGCTTCGGAACTACAGAGGCACCCAACTGCTCCTCTCACAGCTGCGCCAGATCGAGGAGTTTTCAGTCCCGAACACAGGCAGGGGCTCCACCACGACCTTCAAAGTTGGAGACATCGTCACGTACCAGCTATCCACAGCTGAACGAGCGAAAATTGTCCATCTCACACAAGAAGGTCAATACAATGCTTCGCGTTCATTCCCACAACGCGTCACGAAGGTCACGACCACCAATCTGTCCATGGTGCCGCTATGGACAGCGGGCGTGGAACGAACAGCGCCGATTGAGCAGTGCAAACTGATCACTACTTTCATTCCAGATCTTCTACGAGAGGAAACCCGTCGTTTGTATCCTTCGCTTCCTTGGATCTCTTCCGACTCCAACTCTTCTACATCCATTGAAGATCGCTCGCGAAAACGAGTTAGGACAAGCTCAGAGATCGTACAGCCAGAGTTCTTATCTCACGGACGGAAGCGCCTCAGGTCCAACAAGGAAGACGATCCATCAGGACCAATCGCAGGACCCAGCAATGCTCCTGTACTGTAGGGGAGCCATGGTGTATTGGAATGCCGCTAGCTGAGCGTCGTTCAGTTCAGTTTAACAGTACACTCGCGTCGCTTCTCTCAGCCTCAGTACCTAGTCCTCTCTCATTAAATCAGTAAGTCCAACAACACGAATTTGTCATTTCTTTGCAGCCACGTTACGCATCACGCTCACGACCATCATCATCGAATTATTTCTTTCTACGTGGTTTTTTTTGGCTTTGCCTGAAGCATGCGCCCCAATCACTCTGCATGGTACAAACAAGCAACATTGGCATTCTCAACACGAACTTGCTATAAGAACGCAGTGCATCCGCGACTTACGCATTTTCTTTGAGGCTAGAGGCAGCTAATTGAACCTGCGTGCCCCACACCTAATTACAAGTGTGCACCCACTAAACTACAGTCAGCGCGTACTCTCGACTACGTAAAATGGAGCATCCACGTTCCACTGACCACTTTGACATTGAAGGCGAGGGAACACCACCCCCTTCAAATTCCTCGAACGAGCCTGGCTCTTCTACTGACGTCACGGCCAACGAAGCAACGCCAACTCCTGCTTCGCGCCGTCTTCGTCGTCTCATGCTTTCCTACACGTCCGGCCACAAACTCGCCATTTCCCGTCGCACGCATCCACGCGTGCAGCGAAATCAAGCTGAAGAAGCATGTTCCCACGATACTAGGGCGACCGCTGACCAATCTGTGGATGACTCTCTACAGTCAACAATTCCACACCAAACAAGGCGGTAAAAAAAAAGGTGTTAACAAAGTGGTAAAAAAAAGGTCGACTACTGAAACGGAGGTTCAATGACTGTTTCTCTTATGACGGAGATGGTTTCGTTGAACCTACGACCAACAACAAAGCAACAAAACAGGCAAGGGCAGCAGTGAAGCCAATCAAGAAGCTCCGACGCAGCAGGACGCGACAACCAATCCGTTGATTTCTATCATCTCCACGCCTGGTGGATAAGGTTTGAGATGCGGGTGTAGATGTTGAAGAAACTACAATTCTCTCCTCGACACTGCCGTTGGCTTCAATCCTTTCTGGCCCCCCTGCCGGATTGTGGTGGACGATAGGAACGAGTGTACCACTAGGGACGATAGGTACGGTGGACGAGGAAATCTCTAGACCTTCTCGACTGGGTTGATCCTCAGAGGACGCGGCTTGACCGGGCGCGGGGGTCCTTGTCTTAGGGGTTAAGGACGCGGCTTGACCGGGCGCGGGGGTCCTTGTCTTAGGGGTTAAGGACGCGGCTTGACCGGGCGCGGGGGTAGTTGAATCAGATGCAACCTTAGGGGTTAAGGACGCGGCTTGACCGGGTGCGCGGGTCCTTGAATAGGATGCAACCTTAGGGGTTGAAGACGCGGCTTGACCGGGTGCGGGGGTCCCTGATGCAGATGGGACCTTAGGGGTTGAAGACGCGGCTTGACCGGGTGCGGGGGTCCCTGATGCAGATGGGACCTTAGGGGTTGAAGACGCGGCTTGACCGGGTGCGGGGGTCCCTGATGCAGATGGGACCTTAGGGGTTGAAGACGCGGCTTGACCGGGTGCGGGGGTCCCTGATGCAGATGGAACCTTAGTGGTTGAGGACATGGGAGGAAATCCAGGGGAACTTGCATCAGATGGTGTCGAGGAGTAGGAACTGAGATCCGACAAAAGTTTATCGAGCTTGTCGAGCTCTAAAGAAGTCACTCGCTGATTTTTTGGTTGACGATGTAAGCTGGTACACGCATTCCCGAATGAACCTCCCTTAAGATTTGAATTGGATTGCTTGGATGCGATGGGGTTTTGAGGAGTCGACATGAATGCATTTGAGGGTGGAGGGCCGGAGCCGTCTTGATTGGGTGTCCGGGAGGCGTTTGAGCTGACGAACATGTTTCGGCCTCCGAGATTTGGGTTGGATGTCTGAGGTGCATCTGGCTTGAATGTCGTGGATGTACTTGAGGGTGGAGTGCTGAAGCCGTCTTGATTGAGTGGCCGGGACGCGTTTGAGCTGACGAACATGTTTCGGCCTCCGAGATTTGGGTTGGATGTCTGAGGTGCATCTGGCTTGAATGTCGTGGATGTACTTGAGGGTGGAGTGCCGGAGCCGTCTTGATTGGGTGTCCGGGAGGCGTTTGAGCTGACGAACATGTTTCGGCCTCCGAGATTTGGGTTGGATGTCTGAGGTGCATCTGGCTTGAATGTCGAGAATGTATTTGAGGGTGGAGTGACATTGGGTGTCCGGGACGCGTCTTGGAGATTTCGGAATTTGATACTTAATTCTACCGGAACGAATGAGCTGAAAATGTCTTGGGATGAACCGCCTCTGAGATTTGGGTTTGATGGAGCTGCTTCACGATTTGGGAATGAAGAGTTATGTTCTTCATCGTTACGACTGTTTCCACCAACCTCAGAAGATGCTAGCGGTCCATGGCATAACACCAATGAGAACCCTTGCAAGATTTTCTTGCATCGTTTACGTTTGAAGAATCGCATCGGCTTAATATGGTGACTGGACCGCTTGTACATGTGTTTGTCCCAAATCGCTAGGTCAAACACTTCTTCATCAGTATTACAGAGACTTAACCCCCACGAGAATTTGTTGAACGTTTTGGTTAACACCTAACTGATTCCAACCCCCCAAGTAATCACGCAAGCTTATAGTTGAGCAAACATTTTTTTCATACAAGGTTTATTCTGCATCTAAAAGAGGTTCAATCAGCTT
>NW_026578710.1:0-23091 GCF_029603195.1 Condylostylus longicornis
GAGTTGTCCAACATTCGGATGAAATGCTGGGCTATGAGAATATCGTCGAAGTAAAAGGGACACTCCAAGTGGTCCGACCAAAAATCGGAAGATCAGCTTACAAGATACCGATTGTTGAGATCCTGAAAGATCCACTAGAATTGTGATTTCTCGATCATGATCAATGATTGATCTCACCTTGGTTCGAGTTGGGGAACGGCGAAGTAGTGAACAGGTGAAGAAAACATTCATGCAGATTTTGGGACTACCCATCGAAACGTTGCACCCGGCTGCTAAACCTCTTACATGCACCTCATATTCTTTTGTTTTCCCCCCATTCATTCTCGTTCTCCACGAAACGAGTTATAACCAATTAACACCAACCCAATTTAACTTAATGATGCACGCTCTCGCGCTCTTCGGCCTCATTACGACGGCAACGGTTCTTTACCGGACCATGTCCTTTGCGATAAATACCCTAAGGGGCTTATTCAAACTCGCTCTCCTTCTCTTTCAGGTGACCAACGGCGGTGTTCATCACCTCTTGCCCTCTGCGCTATTACCCACACGTTCGTCCCCGTGCTCCCCTGGACTACAACCGCCCGCAACCTCCTCTTCCAGTTAACTCAGTGGTCCCTTGCGACGCTGGCTGCCTCCGACCATCTGGAACGCTGCCTCGTCCGCTACCACCAGCTCGCTGAAGCCTGCACCACCCATGTGTTCCCTCACATCCCATCGGTAGGTTGCTCTCTAATCCTTCTCATCTTCGTTTACAGCTCGCTCGAACACTTCTCGACCTCGCTTCTCGCCGTTATGTCCGCGTTGACTGGCGCAGTCTCAACTGTTACCCGACTCTCTGCCTCTATCCTCGCCAGCTCTACCTCTAACTTTCTAGCATACGTTAACACGAAGCCCATGGCACAGAAAACTTGGGAATGGAAACAGATTTACAGGCGGCAAAACATACTTTTACACGTCAACACACAAGGCGCACAGCGGAGTCAACCTACGCGCTAGACACTTTTTAGCAGGGGCGAAATGTCAACTTATCGTTCCAAGAAGACAACACCAGATGCACTCTGCATGCCCTATGTCCTTAACGTGTTTCGTCGAAAATCATTCTGACGTGAAAAAGAATTAATGGCTTCTTTGTTGTTCGACCCGTTAAGAGTCGCGGAGTGTTCTGTGGGTGTTTTGCCACCAGACGATCCTGCGCTGAATCTAGATTGGAGCCTAATTGGAAGCTTTCCTAAAACAACAACAATTCTGCCTTCACGCGCATGCGTTCATATTACTCCACCAATCGATTCATCCAATCTGTCGTGGAATGAGGCGGAGGAGCGCCTGTGGACGGATCCCGAGGTATTCAACAATCCTCTCTCTGTTTTTCGATAATCCTTCATACCAGAATATTAAATTTGCGGAGTGTCCTCATTCGCTTGGGAAATGTGGAACAGAAAGCAAGCGAAAAAGAGAAATTAGAAGCCGCGGAAGCAAGATTAGTAGGTTCTGTTGATTTAGAGGACTTATGCATGAAGGGTTGTCTCAACTTTGTGGTAAGTAGAATTTTTATAGCAGTCATTTCTTCATCCATTCCTTGCAGTTATCCATGGACACCAGAATGGTATGAGGATATCATGTAAGCTACTAATCAAGAGACCTAATAGCTCCAATTTTCAGAATGACGAAGTCCGACATCGAACTCATCTACCGGTATCTCGCTGAAAGACCATGGAGTTTGGATGGCCCAAGAGGTCTTCATAAAATTTGTTCAACATTCACTCCATAGAACAACAATCTAGGGAAAGGGAAAGATTTCTAATGATGAAGAGAACTTAAAAAAAAAGCAATATTCTTAGACTCGGATACCATCTTTGCGAAATGTTTCGATGCTAAGATTCGGGTCGAGTTTAGTGAAAACCAGTAAGTCCCGAGTTGTGGCACTCATCAATGTTCATGTTTGAAGAGAACTCGTCAATAATTGGGCGACCATCATATTCGGTAGAGCCAAAGCCCCATCAACGTGAGCAGCACTCCCCCTCTACCAGTCTCGCCTCTGCCCCTCTTAGAGACGACAAAAGCATTTCGGTCGGAATGATGCTTGAACCTTACGGACTATTCATAGACGGAACGCTGACAGGATGATCTTGGGAGAAACCGAAACAGATTGCCTCGTTCGGCTCATCGACAGCATCATAACCAAGCCCCCATTCATCGATAAAAATGACGTCCTGGCCGATGTCGACTTGAGCAACTCAGGAGAACTTTATTTTGCGAGCGTCACGTCAACTTGCTGGAGGACAGTTCTAATCTTCTATTGGCATTCACTGCTGTAATCGTTGAGAGGTATCCACATCTCATGTAAGATGTTCATTTGCTGACATGTTGGGTCATTGATCTTCCATTTTGGTTAGTGGATGTTGGCCACAGAAGATTTTTGAAGTTAAACATCCTAAGGCCCTGAACACGTTGTATAAATTTAGCAGGTTCAAGTACCTTGGAATGTATTGTGCAAGTATGTACGGGGAATTCGTGACGAAGACCAATAACAGAAATCACAAGATCAAGGGATTTGCTAATTTCGGAAGACAATTCCTCAAACACTTTATAGAGAGAAGTGTTTCATCCGATCCAAGTTTATCCAAAACAGTTTCATCTCTCTCAAAGCACCTTAAAAAATCAGCGAATAATGCCATTGAGGACATCGGAGGAGACGAATGCCTCCGTATGGAAATAAAAGAAGTTGCGAGGTGGGAGGCGCCGACTGATTGGCACAAAGTCTTCCTCAAAAGCAAATCACCCATTGAGGGGAAAGTTAATCTCTTGAAATACCCAAGGGGTTCTCCATCATCGGTTGTCGCTGTGAGTAGTTATCTACATCTCAGCTTGTACCATATTTTTTGTAACTTAGAACGGGGAGTCGATCAAGTGGCAGCCTATGTTTTTCAAACCTCCTCGCAAGGAACATCGGGATAAAAAATTACGGCGATTGACTAAGAAACTTCAGAGAAGGAAGAAACTGAAAAGAAGGGTGAAAAGGAGAAGGAGTCACACGAAAGACACCAAACGTCGGAGGTCTCCATAACAACTGCTGCTGCTAGTAGCGATTTTTTTTTCGTCTTAGTAATTGATAGAATTGATGATCTCGATCCAGTACGCTATGCGTTAGAAAATTTTTTTTCCTTTTTTCTCGTTTTCTATTTCTTTCCCATAAAGCAATGAAGAACCACAATCAGCTCAAACAATGTCTCGCGGTGCATCACCAAGTTTACGGGGAAGGTTACCACAGCAGGAACCTCGATGTGTTGAGATGCGCCTGCTTTCCAAGGCCAAGTCAGTAGACGAGATACTAAACTCGTGGGTGATCCATACGGTTTTGTAAAATATACATTTCAAGAGACTTGCAAAAAAAGTCCAATATAAAAATGCATCTGCCGGGAATCGAACCCGGGTCACCTCGATGGCAACGAGGTATTCTACCACTAGACCACAGATGCCTGTTCTTTTAGTTTTGCATCCGTCGAACCCCAACATTTATTCCGACTTTAGTTTAGTATTGGGTTGGGAATATACCTCGAGGTTCCCTTTGCTTTACGGTTGCTAGAAAAATAATCATGATTTGTTTGACGAGCAGAACGACTACCAAACTGGATTGCTCGTTTTTTGAATTCAGCGCATCTAAATAAACCGAGGCGACGAGCGAGATTTCGAAGCAAAGGCTTGTCTTCATCCGATCGGAGGAGTTCAAATGGAAGACTACCGACAAATCTTATAACCTGGGGCAAAAAAAATTAGCTCGGCCAGTAGATCTGATTGCCGACCTCTTCATCCAAAAATGGATGACGAGCTTCTCTGCCCCAATCAGAGACACAACGATCGTCGCGACCGAGATTTCTCTCCCACAGTCGACGCAAGTCTCTGAAAACAGATAATCATTTTTCATCCTAAAATCCTTCACTCACTTTGTCATCTCATCCCTTGCTCCTGCCAAACCGTTATGCATGTCGGCCGTTGCGTGCCTTCCATAGCCGCCGAAAAGCTCGTCAGCTCCATGTCCAACCAAAACCACTGGAGCTCGACTGGAATACAAGATAGCGGCTTCACCACAACAAGGGCAGCTTTGCAACATCTGACCGATTCCCGTCTGATACAGGCTGACACAAGCAGTCTGACAGATTGATGCCAGTGAGCTTACCAACTGTGAGGCTTCATAGATTCTGATGCTGGTTTGATTTCAGTCACGATTCGAATATGATGGATTTTACATTGCTGGACTTCAGGTTTCTGACGGGCTCCCCTTTCGCAACAGAGCCGGCATAATTCGTATGCACATCCAGGTTTTCTCATGAGATGGCAGTTAGAACACTGACGTGGAACAACAACCTTGGTCTTCGCTTCATGACGCTTCTCGATAGAAGCAGGAAGATTTTCTATGACGACAGAAACGGCTGACGCTGCAGGGTCGCAATGATTATCATTACCTTCAAGGTAATGAGACCACCAGTTTTGATTTTCATTTTGATGAAATTCTGGACGAATCAAAAATCCAATTCCCCTTGATGCAAAAAATAACGCAGCCCCTATGTTCAAATCCATATGTGAATTTTTAGGATGAAGCAAAGAACAGATTGCCAACTCGTTTGCTTTGAGTTCGTCTAATAAAAGGAGAAAGATTAGATTCGTGGGCGCAGTACGTGATTCTATCGACTCACTTTTTGAAATATCGATGCAAACCAAGTTAATCTGCTGAAATGCAGTCCCAAAAGTGTCAATAGATTGAATCTCTTGATATCTAAGAGATTGTTGATGATTTTGTTTGTCATTTTTCAATCTTACGTAGCAAGCGCAGTGAAGCGATCAGGAGCTTCCAAGTGTTGTCCAAACGCGACATTCAATAAATCAAGTTGCGTTCCCGGTGAAAGTGTCTACAATGATAATTGAAATGCTACAGATTTGTCAGATCTACTTGATTATACATATCTACTTTCATTTCACTACCTTGAGTATCAGCGAGAGCAAAATGGCTGAATCGAGCCCGCCAGAAAACATCAAAGCGATCTAAACAGAAATCGATGAAAATAGAAATGGAGGAATTCAACTCACCGATTTCTGTTCGGGAATCGAAATCATTATTTTGATGGCATTCAACAACAAATTTTCTAAAGCAATTACAGTTGCATCTCTGAATTGAAGCAGTGGAGGTTCAATCGATAGTTGCGCACTCCAAAATTCTTTGCTGTTGAACTCTATGGGCTTCTTCCAAGGAAAGCAACGAATTCTCATGCGCGCATCAGAATGACGATCCAAAACGAACACCCCAGAGACTCCCACTTCCGCCATGTATGGACCATTTTGGGACATCGATGGACCAACAGACGTGAGAATGATCGAACCAGATTCACGATGTGGTTGTGGATCCATGAGACACAAACTACGCCTTCCAATCTTGTCTCTCGCTATCCAAATTTGATCAATTGGACTGCTGAAGTGGATGACAACTGCAAAAGGTCCATCGATTGCTTCCAGAAGTGCGAGTCCTTCTTTCTCAAAATCATCTAAATTGTAATAAGTGGAGTATTTGTCATAGAGATTGCAGAATGACATGCAAATAATGTCTGTATCGCTCATGGTGGAATTCTTCTCGCATTCCAGATACATGGCACCTCCAAACACTTCGCCATTCCAGGCAAGTGTGATTTTAGATGTTCTTGAATCCTTCGGAAGGTTCAATGGTTGTGGAGTGGGACACACTCCTCGAAGATGAAGGACTGCCGCATACAAACAGCATCTTAAATCAGTTGATGCTTCATTGTCTCTCGTCACCTCATCCAACGTTTCTTCTTCAATTCTTCTAGATCGATTTCTAATAATGATTTGACGTCTTCCGTCTCGCAAAGTTGGACCCCTTCTCTGAATTTGGATGAGACATCGTTCTTCAAGGTCTTCACCACAATCAAATGAGTTCGATAACGTTTTAGGGTCGAATGTCGGACATAACGTTAAAAAGAGATCCTTCCGTGTCTCTGCATCGATATTTTCGATAACAAGACAGATTCCGCACATCGACTCTGTTTTCCAGTTCCGTCCACCCAACGGGCCAGGTGCAATGCCAACGCTCCCGCCCAATGACAACACGGAATTGACGACCGTTCTGGTCCAATCTTGGCTTTGGACATTGAAAGCTTCATCATGGAATGGTGAAGCTCGAAACGACCATCATCGGGCTGTTGTCTTAAGGCTTGCTCGACCTCTTGATGTTTTCACAACCTCTCAAATTTTGGACGCTCCTGGATTGATTCGATATTTTTCATCTAGAAATGTTGATGAATATGAGGCTCGTCGTTGTATCTTACTTGGTCTTGTTTATGGATCGATTGCATATCAACAGACCAGCGAAGTTGTCCCAATCTCAATAGCATCCCCTCTATCAACTGATCAGGAAACTCTTGTCCCAACCAAAGTCCTTCTAATTCCATTTGACGATTTTCAACCAGGAACAGATGCACTTCTTCGTCTTCTCGATCTTCTCTGGGTGTCACTTGGAGAGCAGGAATCGTTGGCTGCATCAGATCTTATTTCCGTCATTTCGTTGTTGTGCTCCCGTTTCAATCATCTTGATTCGTTCTGCCTGAATCAATTTATCGGGGGAGTGTTCGCTTGGACTTTCTATCGTTGTGCGACAAAAGACAAGTTGAATGGGGAGACAACAGGACATTCATTTGAACTTGCTTGCTTACACCTTCTCCTTCAACTATCGACTCTCACCTTCACGCACGACATTGAAGCGACGGCAATAGCAAGGCTGTGCGAACTCGTGTTGGGGCCACCTGGTGATGCACCAAGTCCCTTTCTCTCTTGGCTGTCTTCTCACTCCATTGAATCTGGTAATCTTTACGTTCTTCTTTCCGTGCTTCTCTTTTGGCGGTCAGTTTCCTGGATTCGAGTTGATGGCGTCTCTGCTGAAACGCTCGCAACCGGCACTGCAACGGAGGGGTTATCCCAGGCAGCAACAATGGCCAGACAGCGAGCCGTTCGGGTCGTCATGACGATGTGGAACTTCCGGTTGGACGACATCACTGCGGACAGTTCCGTCAATTCACCTTCAGAGTTTTTTCCTTTTCGTGAATCAATATGTTTGATTCTTGGAAGAGAACTTGTTTTTCTGACGAGCGCCGTTGGTCGAATTTCAGAAATTAAACCAATTCTGGAGTTTTTCTCTCAACCATGTTCGTATCGGGTGCTTCAATTAGTTGAAGCGGCGGAAATTGGCGAGGAACTTCCACCTCAATTCATGAACGACAATCAGAAAATCTTTTCCGAACGAAGGATCAAATATGAAAAAGTTCTTTATGAGTTTCTCAAGGAATCGTTTTCGACTTTCCTGTGTGGAGGGGACGATAATCTTAAGCATGAATCAATTCAGAAGTCGCTTGGTCTTTCTTTTGATTGTCCTGTTCCAACTGCATTGAGCAAACCAGTGCCTCGTCTAACAACTCTTCTGAAACAAAGAGACGAATCCAAAATCGGGTCTCCATTGACGCTCGTGGCGCTTCTATTGATTCCAACTTCACTCCAACTTTCCTCAATGATGGTCGAGCTTTCCTTCGCGCATTCCCTGTCGTACTTGTCATTGAAGGTAATGACTTCAATTTTGGGACACATCATTGAGCCCCCCATTTTCATGTGTTTTCCAGGCGGACCCCCGCACTTTTCGCCAACATCTTCATTGGCTGAGTTCAATTGGGACATTTCAACGTCCGCTTGACCGCCTCGTTGTTCGTCTTCCCGTCATTTTCCCAATTCTTGCTCAATTCCAAAAAGACAGAAAAACCACTGAAAAACCGAAGCGAATCGTTGCAGATATAAGCGTCTCTGACTCGTCGCTTTGGGACACGGAGCTCTTTTCCGGAGTGGGTGATCTCACGGCTGCGCCAGTCCCACAGTCTTTCGAAGAAATGAAATTACCCGAGGCCACAAATCCCGTCGGAATGTCGGAGGGTCATTTGGCGCGCCAGTTGTTTATCGCCCTGGAAGCAGCATCTTCGACACTTCCTGCGACATCCGTCTCACGTGCGCGTTTCGCATTTGTCGAAACAACACTGTTTCGGCGTTTCAACGACGCATTCAGAATTCATCTGGAGACTCTCAGATCTTCTACTCCTGACAATCCTAGCTTCGATGAGAGTTCGCTTGACAACTTAGAATCAGCATCTTCTGTCCCTTCTTGGTGTGTCTCCCGAATTGTTCAACAGAACTGTCTCGCATCTGGAAATGTAAGAGACCTTGTCTGTTCATGGTTGTTCGATCTCACATTGCCGGAAAGCCATTCCCCGTCACCACTCACTCTAACAACAGCATCAGGACCCTCCATGTTCAAACCTTATCTTGCGATACTACTCTGCTTGTTGTCACTGACGATGAAGCAATGGAAGGAGCCGCTGGGCCGTCTCCTCCAGACCTCTTTAACACTCACATTTTTCGAGTTTTCAGTACAACAACTCAAGGAATTAAACAAGCTTCCTGAGTTGGACAACGCCACTTTATCTTTTCTCTCCTCTCCCACCCAATGTCGACGTCTACAGCCACGTCAGAACTTCTCAGCGTTCTATACGGCCATTTGCAAAGAAACTCTTGTGGGGAGACTGCTGGCTTTGTCAGGCATAGAACCGCAATTTCTCATCCCTCCAAAAACAAATCCTCTACCCCCCAGGGGGACGCTGTGGTTGTCCTGTGCTGAAGCTCGTCGAGGCCTGTCTTTTCCTCTTGTAGGAATTGCCGTTCTAGAAGAGTTCGGCATCAGTGAGGCTCCGTTTGCAGGACCAGGAGTTCCTGTCGATAGCTTTTTGTTGAATGCTCTCACTGACGCTTTTATCCTACTCTTGCTCAAACTTCCAACAGTCTGGCCAAGCAGCCGGTTGGTCGACTAATCTGCATGGCCTGCATTCACATGCTTGTCCTGGCCCCATACCAATGCAGCGGGTGTTACACGCCCTGCAATCTGGGAATTTTGACTCGTTTGAGGCAAGATCAGCAAAGCAGGAAGTTCTCTCTTACTGCCGACGTGACCTCCGGATCGAGGATCATAGAAATCGGCAACCTTCTAAATGCTCTTCTTGTTCGGGTTTCCTGAGCAGCAAGGCTGTTACTCATCCCCTTTGGCCTCGAGAACCTTTTTGTGAATTTTGCCAACTACTTGCTCGTTGCGTAGTTTGCGAGAAACGATGTGGAAAAAAGTGAGTCAGTGTTTGAGAAGCTGTCATGTTCCGTTGAAATTTCTCAGAGTATTTTATTTAAATGATGTTTATCGTTTTGGGGGGTTCAGAAGGCGTCAAATTGGGAGGCATAAAAATAGGAATTCTCTGTTTATTTGCGCGACATGTGCAGCAACAGGACAAGTTGTCGACAACTCAAGCGTTCCTGAGCGTGCTGTGCAACAAGTTTTGAGGCGGTTGAAGACGAATCCCCTTTTACAAATCCACTTCGATTTTGGTTGCCCTCGTTTAGAGTTTCACCACGATCGAACTGAACACGAGAAAGCCAAATCTGAAGACATTCGAAGCATTTTGATCGAGCTTGTGGATCTTCATAAGCTCAGTAGACCTCATAAGAAGCCTTCAGGTTTAACTGTCTGCGGAGACCCTAAGGAGTGGGCGGTTGATCTCGTTTTTGGTAAATGTGAGTGCCTTGAACATCCTCTCAACTGTTCCCCCGTGATGAAAAGCTCAAAGACAGTGAAGAGTGAAATGCCACCCAGAGTCACGTCTCGCTTCAATGACAGATCACATGCATTCGAAGACCAAAAGCACTTCTTTGCAGCCCGTTTCAGTGACAATTTAGATTCAGCAAGGTTGTGGCATCAGGCTTCGGTGAGCAGATCCGTGTATTCATACTCAGAAATGGCAACTCACAGAGGTCCACCTTCAAGTTCACAGAGTTCTGATGCTAATTTATCGTTTCAATGCGCAGATCATCAGTTAAACACCAGAAGGAGTATGTCTAGGGAATTGTTACCTGTCATGAGAAACCAGCGAGCTCAAACAGAAACTCGTCGAACCCAACATCACCACAATCCATCTAAGGTGCAAATTCCTCAGTCCAGATTTTTTCAAAGTCGCCAGATCTTCCCTGATTCTCGTTTTCCCCGACGCAGCCACTGTTCGGAGACTTTATGCGCGATGTTCCCCCCCGCTGACGTTCCGAAGGCCTCTTGAAGTTCCAAGAATGGATTTTTCGAGAATCAATTCTTCGAAAATGAATTTTCCAAGAAGGGACGTTTCCATCTCATCTTTGTCATCTTTTGACAGCATCGGTACAACACGAAGGGATCGAATTAGACGAAAGGGTCGCGCTATGAAGGGGATCACTATTGCTGAAGGATTACCAGTTGATATCTTCTGTTCGACTCTTGCTCATGAATTGACGCATGCTTACATATTTGCAACTGGTAAGATGCAAGTATGTGCGATCACCTAATTTGTTTTTTTTCAGGGTACCATTTTCCTCTCCTCATTGAAGAGGGTTTTTGTAACTCAGTTTGCATGATTTATTTACTAGATCGGGCTCGGTGTTACGCCGCCTTAGTCGCAGATCTTGCTTCGTATATCAGCCACTCTGATGTCCATCCAAATCTCAAACGTCTTCTTAAGGAGTTCTTTCCTGATCTATTGGAACGACATTTTCTTTCTGATTCCAGCGATTTTCCGACATTAAATGACAGGCTCGTCCAGAGGGACCTTTTGTCTAACCTTTTGGACTGTGATCCAATTCAGCAACAAACCATTCTGATGGAGCGAGCGCTTCTTCGCCAGCGCTTGTGCGTCTTCCGCTTTCGACGAATGATGCATGCGGACACGTCGGAATATCTATCAGCCGCGTTGATTCTTCCACTCGTTCTGAAGGAAGGACTTCAAGCGTGTCTCCGCCGTTTTCATCACGAATATGGGAGTCATCTGGCTCTGCGACAGTAGGACTCATAGTCGATCATCATCAACGCTTTTAATAGAGATGCATTTTAACAATATCAATAGTTTTTCAATGTCTTTGGTAACTTGATCATAATCTCTGAAGGTTTTGTGCCCCCTTTTTTTTCTAGCGTTTTTAAGCTTTGACGTCTTTAGAGTTTTGCGCCACGGCTTCCCTTTTAGATTGAACCAAGATGCTTCTTGTCGGACCGAAAAAATGTGTAAAAACAAAAATAGAACTAAAACGAATTCTGAAGTATAAAAGTGAAAATGTTAAAAGTGTGTTTGTCACGGAAATTCCTGATTTGTATCATCAAAAGGTTTCGGTTTGACGCTTTCAAATTGCTGAAGGCGCTGCAGAAACCCTAATGAGGAACTCGATGAAGTCCCAACCTTGGGACACATTCCAGTGGAAGATTTTGTGACTCGAAGGATGTCTGTCATTGATTTAGAATTTCCCATAGATTTGGATTGGGAATCTGAATGGGCGAAAAATCTGGAGATTGGATTCGATTTTTCACAAATTGAAGGGAGATTTGAGGAAAATGGAAGAAATGGGGAATTGGTGGACGCTATTGGACCAGCTGGTTGGATATGGGCAGCAAATGCTGATGGCCATATAGTGGAAATGGGATTAGACAGTTCGGACGTTTCACTCTGCGATGCTGAGGTTGATTGAGTGAGACCAGACTGTAGGGATGATGAGAATGCGGGATGAGACAAAATATCTTGATATAATGACGACTTTGATGATTGACGATTGCGCGGGGCTGTTCTAGAGTTCTCCGTTCTTGAGCGTCTGACTTCATCTTCCATTGAAGAGTCCTGATGCAAGGGTTTAACTCGTCTCGGCTGTTTCCTCTTTCCTTCGACTTGAATTGGAATCTCTCCACCAAACATAACTCCTTTGTCATCCGCTCCATCGTCCTCTTCTTCGTCAATTGATGATTCTTCAGTATCATCCGACCATTCATCACTAAAGATATCATCATCACTTCGATTTCCTCTTCGATATTCCGCCAACATTTCTTCAAGTTCTGCAGCTTCGTCAAGCTGTTCAACATCTCCACGCTCGGCTTCTTCTCGTCTCAGTTGCTCCCGCCTCGTTGTACTTCTCCCCCTCCATGAATTCCTCAAATTTGTTCTTCTGTCGCGCGTTTTGCATTCCAGCTAACGTGAAATGTCTCTCATAAACACGCTCTTCATCTTCAGACATCCGCTCCCGATGCAATTCGAACAGTTCAGTTGACCATCCAATTTCATCTGCTTCTTCAGCTGCCTCTTCAGTCGCAATCAAATCTTCAACCATTTCCTCGTCTTCACTTAATCCCTCTTCTTCATCACTTGCCATGATTATTTTCTCTTTCTTCTTTTTTAGCTTTTTTCCTTCTTTTTCTTCCTCATTTTCGGCTTCTGGATCTTCTTCACCTTCAGACGCAATCTCATCTATCAATCCCTGACTAACCAGAAACTCTTTCCTCTTTTTAGTTTTCTCTTTCCGCAGTTTTATCAATTCCTCTTCTGAATTTATAACTTTCTCAATCTTTCTATTCCTCTTTTTTTCTGAAGACTTTTCTCTCTTCTTAACAATGTTTTTATTTTCTTCATCACTTCTTTGAACCTCGTCCTTCCCTGCGATATTTTCTTTTCCATTTTCACGCTCATTTCTAATAATTGAATCTTCCAACAAAACACTCTCTTCTATAAGTCCATTCCTCTCTTGACATGATGTACCTTCATCACTCGATGGTGGAATGTTCTCTTCTCTGCTGCTCTTTTGACTGAACGACTCTTCCAAAATATCAAACGCTGATTTTCTTCTTTTTGGAGAAACAACTTTGGGTTTCTGCTTTTCATGAATTTCGCATTCCTTAGCACCTGGCTTCATAAACTTGAACAAGGACATCTGCAGAACAAAAACGTCTTCAACATCAACGACACTCAACGGTTTTACTACAGACTCAACACTCAACACTAATTCCGTTTACCTGCGAAGAATCCAACCGTTTATCACTCTTGACTCGTTCACTTGATTTGACTCCCGTTTTGATTGTATGTCCCAAACGCGAATCATTCGGCTTCACTTCAGCTGTCTCTAGAGACCTCTTCAATGCAACTTCATCCTCTTGCTCACCCTCCACTGGGACACCCATCGCCGCAGTTGGAGGGTCGTTCGATTGTGACGTTTCTGATGCAGAAGACGTTGTTTTCCCTCTTTCCTTCACTTCATCGTCTTCTTTCGATTGATTTGAGTCTTGTTTGTTCGCCTCCTCTCTGATTGGGACTGCAGATACAATTGGGACTTCCGCAATGATTGGGACCTCAGATACAATTGGGACTTCCGCAATGATTGGGACCTCAGATACAATTGGGACTTCCGCAATGATTGGGACTGTCTTTCGTCCTTCATTCTTTCGATCTAATTTTGTTTTATTCTTTACTTTTCTTTTCTTTTTATTCCCTTTAAGAGATTTCATCACTCCATCAACACGTCGAGCATCCATCCAACGCTTTAATTGTCCTTTGCTCTCTTCCACAAGTTTCTGAGTTTCAATCAGATCTTCGACTTCGAGCGACACCAAATTATCCAGTTGCTCCATTTCTTCAGAATAAACACTCCTTAGCAATGTGTCTGCTTTTTCCCTATCCAGAACGACAGTGCTGTGCTTTCCCAGCCACCAATCTTCTAATGCAGCTATTTGAATCTCGCGTTGTGTCTCAGATTCTCGGGATTTCATCAAATTCTCAAAGCAACACCAGTTCATCGCTGTTTGAGATGAATGCGCCCACTTCGTTTGAAGATCGATTGCAGCTTTATGAAGACCCTCAGGAGTCACAGCAACTCCACGACGTAATTCACTTTTTCTCAAATGTTCAGGAAGGGCAACAAATGGAATTAATTGCTGATTAATTTCATTTCCGAGAGCAGATTTGTCCGACGCTCCACTCCATAAAGCTCTTTGAGGACACACAGATCGCAGCATCGTCAGTATCAACCGCTTTCTTCTCATTTTTTGGGACTCGACAGACGCAATCCCGCGATCCGTCTGCTCCTGGGCTCGAACAACATTCCTTTTTTCTTGTAATTGTCGATATTCTGATTCCTCTCCTTTTATCAGCTCCTTCATAACATTATCCATCCACTCACTGCCCTCGTCGCCACTACCATCGCTTCCGTATCCGAGTGAATCACTTTCTTCGCCTTCTTTTTTGGGACTCTCTCCGTCTTCAAACAGTTTTCCCGCTTCATCGGGTTTTCCCTCCTGCAGCAACGAAGGTCCGACTTTCACGCGCGTGACTCCAGAAGATTTTTCTCCTTTTTCTTTCGGAACCAAATTCAATATTAATCCCTTCCATGCCTTTTGTCTTCCTCCACTGTTTGGTTCCTCATCACTTTCCCCCTCATCTGATTCTTCAGTTGGCTTTTCACCACTCTCCTCATTCAACGCATCCGATGGTTGTGTCCATTCGGCTTCCGCTTCTTTCATCTCTTGGCTTTCAAATTCATCATTCACTTTCTTCCTCCCAGTTTTGAATCTCCTTTTTCGTCCCCCACCATCCACTGGGTGTTCTGATCCCACAGTTCTATCGCTGTCTTCTTCATTGAAATCGTCATCACTGAAGAGACCCGTCTTCCCTCGTCTCTGTCTGATTGAACTGCCACCAGAAGACCCTTGCTGTTCGTCATCAGAACTTCTCTCATTAGAATCATCGCTCGACTCTTCGTCTGATTTTTCAGTCTCGGGGGATGATCCCTGCATTGGAGTGATGCTGTTTTGGGAGTTTTGGGACACGACTGTTTCACTCGCAAAAGAAGGGTTTGGTGTGCATCGACGTTTAGGTGGATTCGTCGGACCTTCATTAGATTCTTCATCATCAGACTCAACAATGTGCTTACGCAATCGCTTCATTCTGTACAGTTTCGTCTACTGTCTCCAGATCAATACAGATCACACAGTTGCAAATTCACGAGAAAAATCATGAAAACCAATTAAATACTTGCAAAAAAATGGAACTCAAATTCAACTGTTGCCTGCAAACATCAGTATTCTTGTGACCCTTCATCATCTTCTTCTTCTTCTTCATTCTCATTTGCATCTTCCTCACTTTCTTCTGGTGGTTCTTCTCCATCGCTCTCATCATTTCGCTTTTTCTCATTATTCACACTCATTTCTGCATCTTCATGTTCAACGCCCTTGCGTATTGGGTGCATTGATTGAAGCAAGACAGGCGCAATGTTGACTTTTCCTCCATTTCCTCCTTGAGTGATTGTGACTTCTCCAAGTAAGCGACAAAATTCGAGATCTTCTCTAATTGCAAGTTGAATATGACGCGGCTTGACAGTTGTCTTCTTCTGGGTTCTAGCCGCATCACACGCTATTTCAACTAATTCTCCCACCATGTAATCGAGTACAGCAGCAATGAATACTGGTGCAGCTCGACCAACCCTTCTAGAAAAGTGTCCTTTCCTCAAATACCTCCCGATGCGACCGACTGGAAAGTGAAGCTGAAGTCTCTTGTGAACCCCCATCCGATCCCTTTTCGGTGGAGCGCGACCTCCTTGAGGTTTCTTGCTCTTCTTGATTGAGACAGGCTTCTTTTGACGTTCTTCAGGCTCCTCCCTCCTTCCAGAGTCATCATCGCTCATTTCATGATCAGATGCTTCTTCTCGCTGTTTTTGTCCCTTTTTCGTTCCCCTAGAGGAGTTTACAACACCACGTGAGGATCCTCCGCGCGATGAAACTTCAGGCATCGAAAATTAAAAACAAAATCTCAACTGTGCGTCGAGGACACAATTCGTTAAATTGACGAGACACGCCTAGTTCGCATAAAATGGGACGGAAAAAGTCATTCTTGCTGTTTTGCAAAAAGATGCTAGACCCATCAAAATCACCTTCAGCGTCACTTCGAAGGTGCTTCAGTCTCTTCAAGCTCCACGATGGTGGCACGGCTGGGCCCTTCAGGAACGTTACAGAGGGCGAAATGGCAGCCTTAACAGTGACGGGACGATGGTGGGACGCTTCTGTTACAGAAAATCATAAAAATAGAACAACGGGAATCGCTTACTCCGTCCTTGAGGGATTTTGATGTCCTTGTGTCAGAAGCAAATATAAACTTCTGAGCATTACGATAGGAGGAGCAGTCTTGCATCGCTTGTTCAAAATCTTTGTATCGCATCAACGTGTTTGTTGGAAGGGCACAAATTTCTCGCAATTTTTGTCTATCGACAATAAATCAAACCATTCGTGAATGACGACCTACCCAACGCGAAATCTAACAGCCGGGTTATCATTATCGATATTCCAAACGGACAAGACATTTTCCTAAAACAAAACAAATGCCATAACGAACTGAGACCGACTTACTTTGCTGCGAATACTCAACACTGTTCCGACCACTTCTGGCATAGCAAAAAGCTCGCCAACGCATGCTAGCACCTAATGAGAGAGAACTGATTGGAGACCGGAAACACTCGGTCCATACTTACAAGATTTTCCCACATGACATCAATAAGTGGAACCTTCGCGTCGTTGTTCTGGCCATTTCTCTGTTTCTTATTTCGGTTTGTCTTGATCTCAACCGTCTGGCCTTGCTTGATACGAATAATCCACATGCCCCCCTTCGGGAATTCCTACAACAACAGCAGTGAATAAATGGCAAAGTCGCAGCATTTGTTCATATTATATCTATGGATCTATCATCAGGTCTTCATATTATATCTACATATCTATCAACTGGTCTTAAATGTATCAGATACCTCCCACATAGGTTTGGATCCTCGACGAAAAAGCGAGATGTTGAAATCAGTAGGAAGTTCTGAAGGCTTTTTGATGAAAGCAAAAGCTCTGAAAATAAAAAAAAGGGATAAAGAAATGTCTTCAGTGATCTCTGGATGCCTTTTCTTTTTTAATCCCTTATTTTTCACTGTACAGCTATTTACCTATAGAACTCTTCAACAGTCTCAAACGTGTGGATTTCCTTCAAATTCTTCGCGTAGTGTGCGGAATCCATTAACATATCAGATTCCTTGCGCCCTCCACTCCCACTGCTGTATGAAACGCGCACCTTCCTATCGTACCAAAACGTCCATGGAGTTTGTAATTCGTGACACGCTGCAGTCTCCTTGGTCGATTTGCTGGGAAGACCTTCATCCGACGGGGATACAGTCTGCGATGACATCTTTGGGACATGATTATTCAATTGAAACCCACAGCTGTTTGTTGTTCAGTTGATGATCCTTCTGTTTCTAGTTGCGTCATTTTTTTTGAGTTGATGAAATTCACAGACCTGATTCATGAGGTTCGCTTGCTGTCGATTTTGTCGAAAACACTCGAAGCAAAGGATCTCCTCTTCCACAGCATAATAACAAGTGCAACAAATGTTAAGAGCCCAAAGGCAGTCCTCAGGAAAACAAAGACAGGCAGCTTGAAAGAGAACATTGCGCAAACCACGCGTTCTGTGTGCAGAGCTTTCTCGCGATTGTGCAAATTCAGCCCAAGAGACGAATAGGATGAACGCACCTCAGTACTGACGGGCACTGTGATTTATGAAATTCAGGCTCAATCAAAATTTTCGCAAAAATTCGATTCATGCATTATTCTTTGGATTTGTAGGTTTTTGCTGGCGCTTGGTGGACGGAAGGTTGAACGTCTGGTTGCGCGAAACGGCAGCCTGCATTGGAGGCTCTCCCGGTTTACATCCAGATTGACACTGAAGAGCATCAACAACTACAGCGGACGCAAGCAATAGAAGTATGTTCATCACAACAGCCTTTGAATTTATAAACGTGCACGTGCGGATTAGATTGTGGCCTTAACTGCTGTAACACGTTTAGATTCTGGCCTGTTCTCTTTTTTGTGCTTGTTGTATACTTTTCTAGGAGCTAGATATGAAGGGAATTGGCACACAACATCTGGCTACGTGTTGACCACAAACTTCTTCCGCACAGAATTGAATATTTCCAATAATTTGAGACGAAATTTCCTTTCAGGATAAAAGCAGATCAACGAACGTAGAAAAAAAGAATAAAGAAGAATGTACATTGCAGAAAAGGTTGATGAAATCAAGGAGACATCATGTCGAGATGGTAACGCTAGTATCAGAAATGTCAACAAAGACTGAAGGAGAAACATTCCCAATTACCAACAATTAGACTTGTCATTAGATTCCCATTCAACAAACAATTCATATGAACGATGTTAAGGGCTGGCTGCTGACTGACGCATCATCCAATCTAGTGCAATGAAATTCAATAGTTTCCGTTAATGCAAAATGTAGAACACATTCTCCTAACAACCCGCGGATGAAACATAAAATAGAAAAAAAAGGTGAAGTAAAAAATTCGGTCGAAAATCACGCCTGAAGACGATTACAAAAACTAGCAAAATTCAATATTCGCTGAACTACAAAAATTGATAAAATCGGAGATCATCGAAGTGAATTTAAAAAGACCACGACAAAATAGAACATTGACTCTAATGTCAAACGTTAGCTGACCTCATTCATGGAATACTTAGGGTTGCTGTCGTTTCTTCTTCTTTATTTTTCATCAAATTGGCTTCTCGTCGGACGGGAGCCTCAATTCGGAAATGAAAGTAAACTCCAATAGCGAGGGCGACAACTTCAATGAAAAGGCCCAGCAAGCTCATATGGAACGGACGGATAAGAGCAGACTTAACCATCGGCCTGTGGGCGAGCCCCACGAGTCCGCCAAGACACAACGCCATCCCAGTCAATTTTCCCTGAGATTTTGACCGCATGGCAGATGACTTGTATGGTGCTGCTTACCATGTGGCTCTGAGGGTAACTGAACGCTGCGTAAGCATAAAACTGCGAAACGGTGGAAATAATAGGGAACCATATAGCGGGTTGGCTTACTTGAGTGAAGGCATGACTAATGAAGATTAACCCAAGAATAGCTGGGCCGTACAGTGACAGGGTTTTGAACAGCGTCAGCCCCAACGCCACCGCACCAGAAGCAGCAACAGCACTAATCATCAACGAGTTGGACACGCAATCCGCAAAAATTCCGATGAAAGGAGATAAAATGAAGGTGAAGATAGAAACACGATTGGTAACTCGAGTCCTATCAATTTCCATTAAATAGAAAGACAAATAGTTGAAACATAAGCCTGTACAGATTGCAACAATGCAGAACAGCAAATATGAGAGTGTGAAAGCCTGCTGGAAGAATTCTTTAATTTGCTTTTTCGCGCTGGAAATGAATCCTTCCATACTGAAGCGAGGTCGGCGGTGAATTCTCTCACGGTATGTTGACAGTTGTTCCTTATTTTCTGTATTCAATTTTTTTCCCCACCGAAGTTTTGGGTATGTTTGGAACGGAACTAGAAATATTGCTGCTAGGAATGACAGTGCAGTGGCCACGGCAAAGATAATTGTGATTTTTCGGAACGTTATTTGTTTCTTGTGAAGAGGATACATAAAGATCGGACCAACGCAGAAAGCCAGCACTCTGAACATCATTCAACTGGATTAGGATTGATTCATTCAATGAATACCGTGCAGCTCCCAAGATAGAGATCCCAGTCGATGTTCGCGTAGGAAAGAGATTTGCGATTGAAACGATTCCAAAGAAGGCGGGTTCGATTCCAACAGTCCATACAATCATCCCCGCACCATAGCCATCAAATGCCGGACCAGATGCGGCCATGACTATCCATCCGATGATTTGAAACCCAATACTGAAATAAGGAAGAATTAATTCAAGATAAGGATCGGAGTCTCGCACCCAAATAGCGCCGTGATCTTGCCACCGAAAGAATCTACAAATGAGGAAAAGTGAGAAGAAGGGATACATAGGAACGCAAACCGAGCAGGACTCCTCCTACGAGAGCGAATGAGGCGTTGGTTGCTAGACATTTTTGTGAAAGACTTGTAAGGGCGGGGATCTTTTCAGCGCAAAAGGGCCCGCGAGTGCACAACCCCGAGTACGCATCAGTCATCCTGAAAATAGATTTGGCATTACAACTACTGCAGGGTGAACTCACCCAAGCAATGGAGTGATGGCGTAAAGAAATACTGAAGAAGACAACGAGATGCGCAGTGAACGGAAACCGCTTCTTACTGGGTCCAGTAAAGAAACTCATCACAGTGAGAGCAGCGAGATAGAAGTATCGATAGCATTTTGGAAGATCGTAGTAGTATTCGTCACTATCTTGAGATTTGGTGTACTCATGAATTTCCGCGTTGGATGTCATTGTTTATGAATGTCCAAGAACGTCAAACAATTCTCCAACAAAACGACGAGTGTTATGAACGAGCACGCAATTAAGAATGAAAGAAAAAAACGTCGAATGAAAGAGAGAACTTAGACGAGTGCGTTTGGCATGCAGGGCGAACAGGTCTGGGCCAACGCAGACCTAATTAGAACAGGTGAATTGTGCGTATCCTTGAGTACTGAATGGTTCAGTCAAAATCATCAAAATTTTGATCCCTTCAACTTTGTTTGAGTTAGATTACAGAGAAAATAGCACGTAAGTCAAATCACTGGCGATGGTAAGAATCATTTTGTTGAACTAGAAAAAAATCACGTGTGTGTATTTTGCACGATGTTCAGATACGCGAGAATATAAAACAATCAAAGTAGCGATTGCGAATTAGTGATAGAAGGTCGCATCACCTAAGGTAAGAAATGTCCGCATGGAAGACATGAAGCGTTGCAAAACGAATCGAGCATTCTAACTTTAATATATGGCGATCAATAATAACAATATCCTTATCAAATTGGAAGCGGTTGAATGAAGGGACAAAAATAACGTAGTTATTGGCATTCTGTCTAAAATTGAGATCAAATTATCCTGGAATAATAACGAAGATAGTTTGATTAAAGTTAAAGCTGGCAAAACCGAATAGCAAAACTAGAATGAATGGAACAAAGAACTGTGGCACTGTTTTAATACGGTATACTTTATCTACCGTGCTTGCTGTGAAACAAGCTATTGATCGGAAATAGTCTGAACGAACGGTGGAAGTGGGCTCGTTCGATGGACTGACACGGCTGTCACCAAGGAGTGGATGTCCTTCGAATCACGAGATTCACATTCATTAGGGCTTTGCGTTGTTGAAGGATCTTCACTGATTTGATTACTTGTTGGGACTTGATGGCGATGTCTCATAACGCGATTCAGTTCTTTGACGAGAAGGACTTGTTGTGTGGTTTGTTGTTGAGCTGGATGTATTTAAACAATTTTCAGATGCAGCCTCAGAGGATGTTCTACCACCACCGGCTCTTATCGGCCCGTGAGAGGGTTTGATACCATTTGGACGAAAATGACGGTGTTTGATTGGCATCATCTGGAATAAGCACAAAAGATTCTTATGAATGTGGACAAGATGATCAGGTTTCCCCATATCTCGCTTACCCCTTCAAACGTTCTAATACTCTCCTTTTTCTGAACCACAAGCAAAATGTCATTGAATGTCCTTCCCCGACTATCCTCGATTGTCGAATTTCCACCAGAAGAAATAAGAATTTCAATTATCTCTTTGTTATTTGCTTCTGCTGCTAAATGCATTGCAGTCATTCCATCGCTGTTTTGTAAATTTGCGTCCGCTCCAGACAACAAGAGAGTTTGAACAAGCCGTATGGCACCGTTAACTGTCGCGGCGATAAGAGGCGTACTTGATGTCTAGAAAGAACAAATGCTGATGCATCATTGAAGCAATAGACAGAACTTCGAAAACCGCCCAGTTTCTTACATTCGTTCGCGAATTGGGGTTTGCACCACCAGATAACAATCTCTCAACAATGGACAAATGTCCACGGCAGCAAGCAAAGTAGAGTGGAGTGCACGAAGCCTAATCATAGCAACAGGCATATGAAAAATCAATGCAAATCAGTTCTTACCTTTGTTTGACCGTCAAGGCGAATTCCATCAATTTCTAACAATTTGTCCACAATTGTCTCCCAACCATAAAACGCTGCTAGATGAAGCGGAGATCTTCCATAATTATTGGAGTGATTGACGAGTTTTCTGAGACAATCTTGCTCGCTGAGAGTAGAAAGAATAACTTCAAGACACCGCAATCGACACGTCGCCGAACAAAGATGAATAATTGTGTTTCCAGCCTGCGAGGGAGGGTCGCGTTGAAAAAACCAAATCCATAAAAGCTCCAACCTCATCAATACTCTCGAATAAGTTTTCGAAACTCAGTCCGGATAGAAGAAGCCTTTTGAGTTCTTGAAAATCATCATTATCGATGAGACTTGGCAATTGGTTCATCTGAAATGAACGAGTGGAAAGATATGTTGCGTTGCTTATCGAGGCTTACAAGTTGATGCATGGCTGTGACAACGATCAGGAGCTAGCAAGGTTAATAACGATAATGTTGACAAGGAATGCTTTTTAAAATGCGACAATGAAAGTAGTTGAGAAACACAAACAAATGGTGATACACTTTTTATTGATCGTCAATTTTTGAACTAGATAATGAATAAAACTTGAAGATATTATATTGTCTTATGTAGAAGATAGAATAAGTTTGCAGGCTCTTTTTCTGTTCTTGTATGCTGGTTTGGTCTATAAGGAGAAGCTTCAAAATCCTTCTACATGCAGAGATGGATATCACCAAAAAACGTATTACTGAAGGGTACTAGTTGATCTCGTTAACGAAAAAATATTGACGTTTATGTATACAGATATTTTGCTGTTGGCTCGAGCGCTGTAGTAACAAACCTTCCTGGGTCTTTCTTTCACGGACCTTTTATCCAGACATTGCTACTTGTCTCACACAATTGATTTCCTTCTTAGCAGCTATTTCTTATGCAATAAGCAGTAACCGCATTATTTAGTAGAATTGATTTATGAATAAATTAAGAAATTAATTGCCAAAAGGTCATCTAATTTTATCCATCAAACCATGGGAACAATTTACGATGCATCGTATCGACCGGGGGGTCCAGACGGGAGCCAGCAGGCTGCGTTCTTGGGCCAGTCCGAAGCAGGCTCTATGAAGAAGCCGAAGAACACACTCATCAGTTTGGTCCAAGCAGTGATGATGACGATGAGCCCGAAAGCGATATCGGTCCTGATGCGGACTATTTACCATCCAGCGGTTTTGATCATGCCCCGTCTGTATTGGAGTCTTTGGGACAAGGCACTATCAATGTTACGTCTTCCGTTTTGCGAGC